>NW_012147797.1:2285608-2286033 GCF_000956105.1 Propithecus coquereli | reverse complement strand
TCTTCCAAATGAATCTCAAATATTGTTCTATAGTTTCTTAGATATTCCTGTATCATTTTATATTTGAAAACTGTAAGATATAAGGAAACCTGTAATATATAAGATGTAAGATATAAAGAAATTTTGTAATGTGCTGTATGCTGAAGTCATTTTTTTACCATTAACAGCAGTACCAGCTTCTAAGAAAATACTAATAGAATTGATACTTCCTCTGAGTGCACTCTGAGTTTTATACAATGCTTACAAGAAATAAGGAACAATTTTTGGCATCATTGGAGGGCTTGTACATGTGTAATTGATTAGGAAACTGAATGTTACAATTGCTACATCCTCCCAGAGCTTATCTTTTTTAGTATGGAAAAATCAAATCTCTCCTACATGTGATGTTTGTCTTAGTAATCATGGGAACAATTAAACGCATTTAC
>NW_012147797.1:2282232-2283983 GCF_000956105.1 Propithecus coquereli | reverse complement strand
AGCCTCTTTCCAAAATTAGAGGCGAGGGGCCTGAAACAGTTGATCGTGACTAAGCACATCACATCACACATGGAATTTAGATTCTGCTCTGAATCTCAGAGGACAGATGCATACACCTTCTCAGGCCCCCTTGTTCCAAATCACAAAGAGCAGAGCTAGGCCCAGGAAGGTCTGTGTTTGGACTCGGCCTGATCTGGGATAGTTTCACACTGAATCAGAAGTAGCTCACTTGAGTTATCAAATAAAAGTAATTGTATAATTCTATGGCATAACCTCCTAAAAGAAAAATTTGGTTTCGCCCTTGTTACATGAACTTTAAGAACAGGCCCCTTACTTCCCCAATTCAGTCTTTGCATACTCAGACATAAGGTCACCATCCTCTCTTTAGAGTGACATTTTGTGTTTTTGTCCTATGACTCACCCATGCTTCTTGCTGCTCCTCCCACCCTGGACACAGATACAGGCTCGCAGTTTGCCCTAAGGCATGCTTCGGAAGCAGCTCTGCAGTGATTCACTGCTCTGTAGTCCTTCATAGTATCAAAGCACATCTTTAAATCATGAGGGAAAAACTCAAGATGTCAACAAAATGCAGCCATACCATTAATTAAACCATAATCTCTAAGAATCATCACTCAACTTTCATTTTCACTTAGTAGTCATTATTTCCCACAAGAAATCTCTCTGGAGTCGGAACTAGGTGTGAGGTACTGTGATAAATCCAAAGGGTGGTTTTCTGACCTCTAGGGTTTAAGTCAGTGTCATGACCACTTTGTGAGCAGAAATTTTATTTCAGCAAAACATATATGTTAACTTAGTACGTATTCTTCCTTTGAATAGTATTACTTTTGAATTTTAATTCTAATCTAAAAAAGTCATTCTTATAGTCATAAAAAGTTATAAGCATAAGAAACTTACTCCTGATTTTATATGTAGATATATAAGTAAAATTTCATGCATTCAATTAACTTGTTTCTTTTAAAAGTATGACATGTTTTAGATTAGAATTATCCATTTGAATTTGTACATTAGAGAGATAAGACAACTGAGATTAGTCCAAAATCATCAGGCTGTCAATGAAAGAATCAAGATAAAATTTTCATGACTCCACCATATAATACTTTTAATTTTACATAATTAGTCTCTACCTAATTTTTACAGATATTTGAGGCCATGTTATCTAACTTTTCAGATATGAAATATTCTATAAGAATATCTGATTTAAAAAATAACTACCACATTCCAATAGGGTGAATAAATGAATGAAACCTGTGTTTTACAGACTTCTGAATGGATTCTACAGTGAAGAGAAGCAGAAAGTATTTTCCATCAATCTAAACAGAAAGGCCAGGCAGAGCAAAACTTCAGCCTTAGAGGGAAAGTGTTGATGCGAGAACATGAGCAGTCCACTCTCATACAAACAGTGGCATTGTTTTCCATCTAAGCTAGTGCAAGGTAACCAAGATATAAACTCTAACCACATGTTCAGCAGAAATAGTAGAGTGACTATGTTTCTTTGTGGAAGAATTTCTTTATGTGTTTATTACTGCTTTGATGTACACCATAAATTTCTGCTTAAAGGTCACAAGATCGTGATGACAAATCAAAAACCAGGTTGTAATAATATGTTGACTGTATAGGAAAACTGTGTGAAGAAGTGGAGAAAAATAAACATTAAGACCAGCACATGTATCAAAAAAATACAGATTAGTTGCCCTTAAAAAAACCTTCTAAGGAAATCTTTGGTTCCCACA
>NW_012147797.1:2274141-2280572 GCF_000956105.1 Propithecus coquereli | reverse complement strand
TATCTAAACAGATGGATTTTGCCAATTTTTAGATAGTATTCAAAACAATTATTTCAATTTGGCATAATAGATAGTATAAGGAAACAAGCCACTAAATAGAAAAGAGTGACTCATTGAAAGTTTGAGTTTTTGAATGCCTCTCACTGTGGTTCTGTCTTCAGTAAACATATTGAATTTTGAATAAAGCAGAAAGATTAAATCAATGATTCAAATTCCTAAACCAAGATTAAATGAATGAATCAAATCCCCAACTCTAAGCTTGGTGATATGTCTAACAAATTACAGTATTAAACAATACAGTAGCCTTGAGGCAGAGGTTAAAGACTATTACCGTCAATCTGTCAAACCAGTTATTGAGATGCTGGTTAAAGGCTTTACCTTTCTTAGAGTTAATTATAACACAGATTTGTTAAATGAATTGAAAGAGCTTCTTACCCTGAGTAAAAGGCATAATTGAGATTGGATACAAACTAGCAATTATATGTCATGGCAAAAAAATCTTAAAAGACTTCAAATTTATTCAACTCTCTAAAGCAATATTCTAGTGTTTAACATAGTCTAATGTAGAACCTTTTAAAATATTTATTTTTATATTATCTTAGACATCTCTATAATAATTTTGATTTTAGTTTATCAATAGTAAATAGTCTATACAAGGAATGTAGTTGGAAGGACAGAAATATAGATTAATGCTATTTTTCTGAAAAAGTCTCTTATTACATGTTTTAAACATTAACTGATTTTTATATTATAAAATAAACAAAATGTTTAAGAAGAAGTCTGGCATTTTTTTCTCTTGAACCACTTAAAGTCAGAAATGATTCCTAAGATGTCCTCTAACAAACTTAAAAAGAAATAATTTTGTGGTTGATATGACATTGTTCACATGGACACTAAGTTTCCAATAGTAATGTAGCAAAGAGACATCTAGAAGGAAGTGTATATACACAGGACATATTTTAATATTGTAATTAACAAAGAGCTAGGAAGAAATTTCTTCTGTTATTCTTAAGTGTCTGAATTTTTGTCTATGTCATTACTTGTGTTTCATGCCTCAAAAGTATAAAGATCCTCAAATTGGTTTTGATTATGAATGGACATTATAGGCATTTAACATATTGCAACTACAACTAAAGAAACTTATTAAGTCCAATTAAGGAGAGTCTGTATGCTGTATTTAGTCCCATAGTTTAATGCTAAAATGTACTTTGATTTGATCTTATATTTGAAATGTTTTCTGAATTTTATATTACAAAGGTAAATGTTCTTTTTTTTAAATTTGTCCTCACAATAACCCTGTTTGAGAAAGAATAGTTATTATTATATTCATTTAGATATGACAGAAGTAAAGGTTGTAAAGTTCACAAAAATAAAATGTCGTAAAATTAAAATCAGAATCCAGGTCTTTATATTTCTAATCTTATATGCAACTTTCTGTCACACGTAATCACCTTTTTGTGTTATGAATAAATCTGTAAATAATTACTTATACATAATTTACTATCAATATCAAAGATGTTCTTATTCTCTTTCTTATATTATCACACATTCCTGTGATAGACTTTTTAAGACATCTGTAATATAGGTTATAAATTATAACTTAATCTTTAAACTGTATCATCTTCAAAGATGTATGGTTACAAATTTATTATGCATTATTAGTAAAAGCATGTATTATTTTAGATAACATAAATATAAATCAAAATAATTGCATACTTTTCCAAATAGAGTGCAATGTTTTAAAGGCAGCAAAGCCATCATTATGATAGAAATGATGACATCATATTGTAAAGAGAAAAATAATTCATTTGTAGTATGCTCCCAAATAATGCCCAGTGGTACAAATATTTTTTCATCTATGATAACTTTTAATAACAGAATCACAAATAACTAATTCAGTCAAGTCAACCAGTTGGAGTTGGGGGTAGGTAATCAATCATTCCAATTATATGTTTGGCAACTTTAAGTAAAATGAGTGGTCAAATTATTCAAATTATCAGATGCTTCCTTGTTTAATATATAGTCTATTATTCTCACAATTGTAAAAACTAATTAAAATGTACAAAATCGAATCCAATTAGATGTGCATTAAGATAAACCATTTGTTTTCAGAAGTCTAACATATTGAAGAAACTGACATTGTAGCTAAAAAATCTGTTGTCTTTGATAATCTGGGCACTCATCTAATGTAATCTATCACATTTTGAATGCATAAATCTTTCATATTTGTTCCTATCACTTTTGGATAAAACACCAAGATCAATCAAAGCTTATTTTTGGTTTTGATCTCTTCAGTGGCTGATATAAGCAAATGTTTCCTGAAGGAAGCTGAGGGTTTTCCAAGGCTCCAAAGGTTCCCTAAGATTCCTCCCTTTAGTTGCAGCACCCTTTTCAACAAAGGCCTTAAAGCTCAATAAAAAAGATTAATGTCAAGATTAAAAGTGTATAAAAAAATAAAAAGGACTTCAGAAAACTTAAAATCTTGAAGGAGTACTTGGTAAAATAAACTTTGGAAACCACTTCTAAACAACCAAATTTAAAGGCTCAAATATAAAAGTTGCTTTTTACTTGAGGTTTGGCTGAGTTATTTTATTATATATACTTTCTACTTTTTAAATTTGTTGGTCTGAAAGCTGAAATACACATATTCAGTGATGATTGAACTTTCCCCAACTAGCTTGACACACGATAAACTACAAACTTCATGGAGTTCCAAAAACACCAAAGAAGAATCAAGAGCTCATGTCAGAAAAAAAGCACTACAGAGAAAATTTAGATTCTGGCAAGTTTTTTTTTTTTTTAAATAAAATAATGTCCTAGGACATATGATGATACTAGCATATTACCACTTTCTCCAAAACCCCAAACAGCCAATGCCCTTTACATCAAATGGATGCATCATCTAGGTACAATGCCAATATTTTAAGATCTTTGCAGTATCGTATTTTACATTTCTTTGAGAAGCATATGCATTTGTAATCTGCATGATACTTGAGGCTTTCCTATATTAAGAAGATAAAATGAATATTGATTCAGATGCCAACTCCAGGGCCTAACACAATTAAAGGACTCCCAAGAATTCCATGTCTACATTCCTTGTGCTTTTCTCTGATTTACCTCTTGATTCAGAGCAGTCTGCTTGCTTCTGTCCCATGTTGATGTTCCACCCTTCTACTGGTTTCCATAGAGATTTCAGACACACTCAGCATTTTGTGATACTTGGCTAATTTACTGACTCCGTGAGTGAAACAAGAGGTCTGTCATCAGGAATTGAAGCCTTTCTGACATCTTCCCTTGTACTCTTTCTTGAGTTCAAACTCTTGATACATGTCCCTCCTCACCACGCGAAATCTGTTGCAGAGTGAGTCCAACTCCACTCACGCTTTATTCCTCCCTCCCCATGATATGTCGATCACTTCCTTAATGGTAATAACCTAGAGGATCAGTTTATCTTCTCCAGCTCCCCTTAAATTCTGGGAAATGAATTTTATCCATCACAAAATAATTCAAATAATTTGGCATATATTTGGAAGAATAGAAATGAGGAATGAGAAAAGAGAACAAAAACAGCAAGGAAAAGCAAGAAGACACACACATCCTTTCTTTGCATACTTATTTTTTCTTGTTTTAAATGATAAATACATCGGGAAAATTAATTGATTAAAAACTATTCTCAAAGGGAACTATCAAATTTGGTTAAAGAAGAAAAAAGTGCATTTTTTTTTTGAGTCTTAGAGGAAAATTTTTTACCTTTTCTGCTGAATAGTTAAAATCAAACTAGAAGTGACAAAACACTAAGGACTAATAATTTCACCCTCTTAAATACATTTTTCAGATTATATAGAACTATCATATTTTCTTTAAATGAAGATTATATTTCCATGCTAACCAGAAAATGGTATTACTATGACATTTACTCCTGAATGTAAAAAGCAATAGGAATAATTGTATAATTCAAACAAGAACGGTCAACTAGAAAAATTTATTTTTTTCCCTCTGATTCTTTTGTAAGAGACCTATGATATGCTTAGCATACTAACCTCCTCAAAAGTCTGAAATAGTAAATGTCTTACAAACCATATCATCTTCCATTCATTTTCATATTAGCTACAGGCTAATTAATTTCAAAATACAGCTTTGCAATTACTCTTTGCATAATGGTAGAATTCTATAATCACATCTAAAATCATTGACTTCTGTATGGTCTCTTTACAGGAGATGGTAAACTACTGTTTTACAAATTGATTAAGAAAATTTAACAAAATTTACTTTGCAGGTCTCTATAATCTTTCATAGTTAAAAGATGAATGCACATTAATGATTTTCTGGGAGATCTAGCATAGACTATTGAAATGTATTTACAGAGACATCATTCTCTACTTTAACAGTTGATGTGAGTTTTTGATTTGCTTTTATTTGAATACTGAGGTCAACTGCCAACTGCAGGGTTATTATATATATTCTTTTCTTGGGGATATATGCACAATATTTAAAATGTCCTGGTCAAACACAATAAAATCATACCATGTAAGGGAAAAAAATAAATAAAAGATGGTCATGATATTTTCTTTTTTATTTTGGTATGATTCTATACTTCTTATTCAAGGCCTGTGATTAAGATATGTGTACACTGTCTATAAAAGGAAGCAGAAGTAGGTGCTAGACATCATAGGAAAACAATCTACTAAAACGATTTGAAATGAAAACAAAAAAAAAAAAACAAGGTAGAATGTCTCATACCTAAGAGATACAATAGACATGCCGATATTTTTTTGAGTTGAAGAGCTTAAGTCACTAGATCATTATTCACAAAAATAGATTCTTCAAAAATATGTTGTCTAACAGGTATTTTAAAAGGCATTTCAAAAGGCATAAGGCATTTAGGCATAAGCATTTTGCTCTCCGTCTACTCAAATTTCTATTTCCCTTTTAAAGGTTGGAATGTGTGGTTTTATTATGACAGTTTCTTCTTATATTTTTTATTGCTCTAACAATAAAAGACTATGTTTCTTGTGATTTTATTCTAAAAGAATATAATGCATTGATTATTTTCAGTGCATTTTCCTATTCTTCATTGAAAAAGATAGAAATTAAGGACTGTGTTATATTGTGTAGCCTAAAATTGTGCTTCAACCTCAAGAACTCTCTTGTCCCTCAGTTTCTTTATTAACAGATGACTAAAAGGGAAGAGGTGGAAAATATGATGCCAGAGTTTCTACTTATTTTTAAAGTCACAGTTATCCCCTTTCATTAGCTTATTTATATTGGTTTCTTTGTCTAGCCCTCCTTTTCTCCTAATGCTATACCTTGAACTCCAACCAATTGCCTTGCCATGACAACTTGTCTCATCATTTGTATAACTCATTAGCCAGGTTAGTTTCTTTAATCCCATTGTGTCCTAATCTCTAAAATCAACATTGTTCAAATTCATCACATGTCTTAGACTCAAGACAGAACAAGTTAGGAAATGACTGCCCATACCATTGCTCATTAGATACACCCTCTGCCTTTTTTCCCAGGCATATATTCTTAAATTGTACTCTTTCTTCAGGGACAAATACGATTTTATATTCCTTTTTTTAAATCTATATGTCTAGTCTTCAACACCAATTACTAATAATGTCATGTGGTGTAGAGTTATTATTCTCTTCATTTCCTTATGGGATTGGAAGTTGATGGAAAGCAAGAAATTGATCATTTACTGATCTTCTTTTTGTTCAATACAGAAGACAATGCCTTAAATGCAGTAGGTGCTTAATCAGAATTTTTAAATTATTTTATTCAAGGGAAATATCTTGAAAAGCCATGGGGTGGTCATATTGATATGTACTAATGTGTATTTGTGTTAGATGTCACCCTAGATTTATGTAGACTCTGAAGTTACATAAATAATACAGAAAATAAGAATATTTCCAAGGTATATAAATAATTCCTGGAAAAGAAAGATGATTCTATCAAAAAAAAAATAAATTGCACTTCAGCCATTATAAAACAGATAAGCATTTAAAAATGTAAATCTTAAAATGTTATGAAAATTTTAATATTATGAATAAAAGGTAACTGAAGAAATTGCTCTAAATACTATAACTATAACTCGAGTTCTAACCCTTGTCACACATGAATGCTGAGAAAACTAGTACTATCTCCCAAAAATAAACAATCTATTTTTGTGATTGTTATAAATGTCCAGTTTATGGTGCAACAATGAGATAATTCTTACCTTTATAGATAATACACACTAATTCAGATTAGTTCCTGAATACTATGAATTACAATTTTAATTATGGCAGGTGCATAACAAAGTGTATTAGAGTATACCATTTTTTCTTATTTAAATGTAGTGGCCTCTATTGGTAAAAAATATATATATAAAGAAAACACAACAATTTATCTTTAAATTGCATGTACACACAGACTTGTATATGATATGA
>NW_012147797.1:2269790-2271261 GCF_000956105.1 Propithecus coquereli | reverse complement strand
CTATTCAATTCTTCTCCCACTAATTTCTCTTTTAGTATTTATTAGAAAAATAAAGATCTAAAATGAACTGTAGCTAGACAAAATTATTCCCTTTTCTTGGTTATGAGAAATTGTTTGGAAATATTAAATTTAGGAATTTCCATCAAAAACAAAGAAAACATAAAACAACTAAGAAAAAAGCCATAAAAAATGTCAACATTCTTTTCCTTTGTTCTTTGTGGAATAAGTGGATCTCCAAAAGGAACTAACATCTCCCTTTGACGCTGGGGACTATAGAGAGGTTTATTAATAAAAGGGCTGCTTAAGTAAGTTTTAGTCAGCAGACTTTATACCGTCCTACCTACCCAGGCCAATTCTGGCCTCCTCCATGAACACCAGAGTAGAAAAGTAAAGGAGAAATAAAAATGGGAGGATATGTGTATAACAGGGAACATGGAAAAGAGTGCTCAGATATGAATGAAGAAGGGTAGCAATAGAAATAAGAATTGGGAAAATTGAAGAGAAGAATGACACCTAGCTGAAGAAAAAATGCTAAAAATAAAACAGTTTGAAGTTGATTCATTGATCGCAACATTTGAAGTTGATTCATTGATTGCAACATTTGATACTATGGTAGACAAAGAACTGAATACAAATTCAAGTTAGGAAGGCTTCATTTACAGTGTAAAAGATTAAAGCTACCATTCTGTTTTGATTAGCCATAAAATTTTAAGTTTGTTTTTGGTTTGTTGTGCAGTACCTTTATTAATCAATAGTATAGTCAGATAGTACAGAACAGTGGATCCTAAATATACTGGAATGAATACAAAATGAATCTATCTTTCTAAACTATTCACAAACTTGAAAATTATAGGGTTTTCTTTTCTTTGTATTAATTACAGCTTCACATGCCTTGCTAAAACTCATGCCAATTATCATAAGAGATAACAAGAGAATTTAGGTGCTGTTTATGTTGACTATTTCCAGATTTTCTTCCCAAATCATATGCTAGAATAAAAAACTGAAAAAGTATAAATCCAAATACAAAATGTGAAATAATTCTTATCAAAGATGAGTAACATTGAACTCTATTACGAGAATAATAGAACAAAAATAAAGATGTGTCATAACAATTATAATAAAACAAGAATTATTATATGAATCAGAATATATGTATATATACCCAGCAATGTTTTTGTCTGTTAGTATTTAGCAAAATACAGAGAGAACCAAATCACACCAGTTCTGCAGCCCACAGGATATGGGAATCAGGCTTCCATAATCATATTGTATTGAGTATCAGAACATTTAGGTAGGGTTTCTCTTTCCTTAAATGTATCTGCATAAGGCTAGGATAGATTTTCACTGAAATGACTGAATAAAAATTTTTATCAACTTTTTAGATGCAAAATAATAGCCCACATCAGTAGCCACAGCCTGCCTATAATTTTTGTGAGATCAAAATAAAACAAAATGAAACAAAACAAAAAAA
>NW_012147797.1:2262649-2269263 GCF_000956105.1 Propithecus coquereli | reverse complement strand
TATATATAAAGAAAACACAACAATTTATCTTTAAATTGCATGTACACACAGACTTGTATATGATATGAGTAATTTAAAGATAAACTTTTTGTTCCGCTCTAATAAAGTAGAATATAAATTGTTCTTCATGTGTTGCACAATTGTTTCACATTGTTATTTCAATAGAATGTTCATTAGAATTAAACTTTACTTGATTTAATTTTTCAGATTTTTTCCATAATGATTATGGGAATTTTTCAAAAATGTAGAGTTCATAGACGCATGTTTCTATGAACAGAGTTTTTAAAAAAATCATGTATCTCTTGTTTTCAAGGTAGAGGGATTTGGACCCTCTCTGACATGTTAGCACTTGGGGTTTTGAAGGCTAATAACTATATGCTTTCTTTTTTTCTTCTTTTTTAGATGCTAACTGTAAACAGTGGGTATTTTCATAAGTCAATTAATTTTTATTTGTTTGGGGACCTCAAACTTTCCCAATTCACAGATCCCAATTTACTTCTCACGGCTATGTCTTCTTTTTAATGCCTGATTGAATCTATTCTTAGCCTCCCTTATAACACTTCATCATCCTTTATACTGTATTATCCCAATGCCTCCATTTACTTAAGTGGTTAGGTAGAGAAGAGAGTGCTGATGAGGGGATGCCATGGACGGACAAGTAACAAGCATATCCAAGTTGCAGTTCTACTGCCTAGTGGCCAAGATTCTTAATCTCCTTGAGCCTCCGTCAGCTATAACATAAAATGACCAGATTAGAGATGAAGTCTAATTTTTCTTTCAGCTACAAAATTCTAATTCTAAATATAGGAAAGTGATATATATTCTTTCTGGTCACCAGGATGCGACTTAGCACTTCACCACATTTAGACTGTGAGAAATAAGACAGCAATATAAAATATGTCCCAATCACTAATGGCATCCAAATATCATCACCTGATTTCTTCCCTATTGATTTATCCCAACTCACACATGTGAGCACAGACATACACACACTCCATAAATCCATGTTGTCTTTGAAAGTGTCATTTATTTTAGTTAAAACAGTTCCTAAACTAGTCTTTACTAATGGTGCTTAATCTCCATGTGGCTTAAAGTAACAAACCAAAAAGTCTGTGTGTGGTGAGCGTGTGGTCATGAATAGGAGGAAATCAGAATTTAAAGGGCAGAAAGCAATGGAAAACGAAAGCCAGCCAACTACCTCTGTTTTTCCAGCTGTTTCACTGGTAAAAAATTCTAATAAAACAGATAGTGTTTCTTTATAGCCTCATTAGTTTCCCCTATGTAAACGGACAATGCAAGGCAATGTTCATTGCATCCAACGTTCAGATACAGCAATCTTTTAATTTTTAAAGTATAGTTCTTGATTCTAAGCTTAACAAAGTGACAAACTTTCATAAAGGTGTTAAAAATCTACAGAAATTCTAATCCCTGATACATAAAACAAATTCAAAGTCCTGATATGCACATCAAACTATACATTAGCACAGAAAGATTAAAAAATTGCAGACATTATTAAGTTTAAACATAAAAGGGTCTCAGTAATACATACAGTCTATTAATTATCTAGGTAGAAGGAAAGATGGGCTTTATAAAGAGAAGGATCCCTAAAAAAATTTCCTGTTAAACATCCAATTACCTCATTTTCTAAAATATCTCTGTGATCTGGAAAAATCAAGGCGATGATTCAATTTAGGGCTAAGACAGTTTATTCCATAGCAATTAATTATGTTAATTGCTCCCATTTAAAGAGCTTTCTTTTACAATCCACCTTTAATGTCTCACTGATTTTTAGACATATGAATAAAATTTGTAGGTGTTCTTTTGTAAATCTAATTAATGCTTTTCATAATACTTTCTTAAATATTATAAAACAAAGAAAATGCGGAGAATACAGCAATATGAATATAAGATTTGTGGCTAGCTTTTCATATTAACTATACTCAGTAATATCTCCACAGTGCTATAATAATATCATAATTCATATTACAATGTGATTTTTATATTGCTTCAATTTTCAATTTCCCAGAAATAGTAAAATAGTAGATCACTGTCTTTTAAAAAGTCCTACAACTATAAACACGTGATTCATTTATTAATTTAAAATAACTTAATGCTATTGTAGAGAACTGGAAAATGCTTCTAACCTCCATAAAATCAGGATCATAAAGTGATTATTCTAGGTATCTGTTGATATAATCTTTGTGTCAAATAAAGGTAATGGTAAAAACTCTTTTTGTCTGCCCTTCAGTTACTACAACTTTAGTTCTTTCTTTCTCATCTAACTACCCCTGTGCACTATTATTTAGCTAGGCCTCCGTCATAAACCTTCTATCAAAAACAGATATATCTTAGCTTACCTTTGGTAAAAGAGTATACATTAAATATATATGTGTGTTTGTGTGTACATATATATATAAAGATACGGTAGAAA
Source organism: Propithecus coquereli (assembly GCF_000956105.1). Taxonomy (NCBI): domain Eukaryota; kingdom Metazoa; phylum Chordata; class Mammalia; order Primates; family Indriidae; genus Propithecus; species Propithecus coquereli. The sequence goes on along the minus strand of NW_012147797.1, from coordinate 2,266,832 downwards.
GGGAAACAGAAAAGCTGTCTTAGCAGCCTCCAAACCAGCCTAATAGTTAACTGGAACCTCGGTTGGAATGCACTAGTAGCTGTAATAGTTGAATATGATCTCTTGTGACCTTCTGTCAACCTTAGTTGTTCCTTCAGAAGTAGCTGTCACAGGGCTGTCTGTTGAGCCCTACTCTGGTCCTCACCATGCTATAAACCTGCTAGCCTACATCTCAGCTTCTCTTCTTTCTGTGTCAACTTTTCTGTATTCTGCTTCTTGAATCAAGGCTTTTCCTTGCTTATTGCTTCTCCTGTTGCGCAGTTTCAAATATCTGCTTTCTCTCTATGTACTTCAACTTCTTCACCCTCTACTTATGCTCCTGTCTTGTGTTCCAGCCTCCCAAGAGAGGAAACCTGATCAGGCTGTGTGGTAGGGCAGCAGGGCTTATGGGCCAGGGTGTGTGAGGCCCACATGGGGCTGTGGGACTGGCCATCACCTTGCACTGCCCAACAAAGCCATTGGCCCACGCTTTCTGAACGTTAGTAATTCTATTCAATTCTTCTCCCACTAATTTCTCTTTTAGTATTTATTAGAAAAATAAAGATCTAAAATGAACTGTAGCTAGACAAAATTATTCCCTTTTCTTGGTTATGAGAAATTGTTTGGAAATATTAAATTTAGGAATTTCCATCAAAAACAAAGAAAACATAAAACAACTAAGAAAAAAGCCATAAAAAATGTCAACATTCTTTTCCTTTGTTCTTTGTGGAATAAGTGGATCTCCAAAAGGAACTAACATCTCCCTTTGACGCTGGGGACTATAGAGAGGTTTATTAATAAAAGGGCTGCTTAAGTAAGTTTTAGTCAGCAGACTTTATACCGTCCTACCTACCCAGGCCAATTCTGGCCTCCTCCATGAACACCAGAGTAGAAAAGTAAAGGAGAAATAAAAATGGGAGGATATGTGTATAACAGGGAACATGGAAAAGAGTGCTCAGATATGAATGAAGAAGGGTAGCAATAGAAATAAGAATTGGGAAAATTGAAGAGAAGAATGACACCTAGCTGAAGAAAAAATGCTAAAAATAAAACAGTTTGAAGTTGATTCATTGATCGCAACATTTGAAGTTGATTCATTGATTGCAACATTTGATACTATCGTAGACAAAGAACTGAATACAAATTCAAGTTAGGAAGGCTTCATTTACAGTGTAAAAGATTAAAGCTACCATTCTGTTTTGATTAGCCATAAAATTTTAAGTTTGTTTTTGGTTTGTTGTGCAGTACCTTTATTAATCAATAGTATAGTCAGATAGTACAGAACAGTGGATCCTAAATATACTGGAATGAATACAAAATGAATCTATCTTTCTAAACTATTCACAAACTTGAAAATTATAGGGTTTTCTTTTCTTTGTATTAATTACAGCTTCACATGCCTTGCTAAAACTCATGCCAATTATCATAAGAGATAACAAGAGAATTTAGGTGCTGTTTATGTTGACTATTTCCAGATTTTCTTCCCAAATCATATGCTAGAATAAAAAACTGAAAAAGTATAAATCCAAATACAAAATGTGAAATAATTCTTATCAAAGATGAGTAACATTGAACTCTATTACGAGAATAATAGAACAAAAATAAAGATGTGTCATAACAATTATAATAAAACAAGAATTATTATATGAATCAGAATATATGTATATATACCCAGCAATGTTTTTGTCTGTTAGTATTTAGCAAAATACAGAGAGAACCAAATCACACCAGTTCTGCAGCCCACAGGATATGGGAATCAGGCTTCCATAATCATATTGTATTGAGTATCAGAACATTTAGGTAGGGTTTCTCTTTCCTTAAATGTATCTGCATAAGGCTAGGATAGATTTTCACTGAAATGACTGAATAAAAATTTTTATCAACTTTTTAGATGCAAAATAATAGCCCACATCAGTAGCCACAGCCTGCCTATAATTTTTGTGAGATCAAAATAAAACAAAATGAAACAAAACAAAAAAACTATAACTACTGATCAGAGTAGCGGCTTGATAAATTCTATCGCAAAGTCTGTCAACATATCCTAAATTAATTTATAGGTGATTTGTGGCTTCATGCAAACCTCAACATATGAACCTGTATGTATAAACGTACAGAAAAGAAGTCACTCTATTGAGTCCCTTCACTAAATAAATGTTCTTACATGCCCACATTCTCAACTTATTTTTTCATAATATTTTCATAAAGACAAAAATGAATGTATTTTGTTCAATTTAACATCATAAACATGATATATAGTATTTTAAATGAAGATATGATATATACCTTATTTTATGATTTTAACTTCCTTTTTTCTAACTCTATTTTCCTTGAAAGAAATTTTTTTTCTTCTCTGCCCCAATACCACCATGGAGCAACATTCTTACAAGAACTACTGCTTTACATAGAAATTAATTTTTTATCTGGCCTTGTGCTTCACTCGGAATCTAGACCAAGAGTAGTAGGGTCAGCCAGGTAACGTTGATGAATACAGGAAACCGGGCTCGAAGGGGACAGTCCTACTCAGCCCTCATCAGTCCTTGCTAGATCCTCTGATTTTTCAAGAAAAATGAGACATGTAAATTGTCAACTGAAATCTCCTGATTCTTCAATGTTAGCAGCTGATTCATTTTTAAATATGGGAGCCAAGAACATCCTTTTCTAGGCCAATGACCCACAAGTTTTCCACTTCTAGATGAATATTTCTTAAGATAACTAGATAATATATTTCTTAAGGACAGGGAGTAAGTATATCCTAGTCATCTTTTAATTTTCTCAAGTTACACAAAACAATAATGCCTAACATTTAGTATATTTTCACTGTGTGTCACGTCTTTCTAAGTGTTTTATATACATTACTTGATTTAATATTCACAATGACATTATCCAGTAGCAACTAACATTATCCTTATTTTATAGCCTTGTTAATAAAATTTAGGGAAGTCAAGGCACTTGCCAAGAATTACATGGCACATGAGTAGTAAAGTAAGATTTCCAACTCCAGCAGTCTGCTCCTGAGCCTGACCTAGGCTTTCTATTAATATATTTGCCTTAGCTGGTAGAGGTTGTGCAAAGCAGGATCAATTGCTTCCATTTTGGTTTAAACAAGGCAAAGATAATGGTTGGGAGGGCCCATTCACTACTATCCTATAAATCATCTATTAAATACAAGTAAACAAAGTCACTCTATATGACAAATGAATATATAAAATATAGTCCTCTTGTGACTAGTTTGTTGTATAACCATTACCTTTTTTCCTCTTTACTGCTAAGATAACAAAGAGAAAAGAATAAAGTATGGAAAATGTGTAATTTGTGTTTTAGTATGTGTTTCCTAGAATAGAAGATGTTGGATATATTGCTTGAGTGTCTTAAAAATAAATTGGGAAATATTGCACTATAACACCTCATTTTTTACATTGCACTAAACAGGTCTGGCATAATTGGGTGGGAGAAATGAGTCATGGTTTTTCCTGCTGGAGGGTGGTACAAGGAATTACTACACATAATTTTGGTGGATGAACTCCAGAAATGAATTAGGAACATGAAGATTATAACAAAGTAAAGCAACTTTTCCAGTTGTCAAGTTAGAATTAATGATACGATTTGAGTTTTACTAATAATACTCCAAAACAAATAAGTGAAATATTCTGTAAAAAATAAAAACTATCCTTGACTACATTATCCTATAATTTACTAATATTGCTATTTTAGTATTGTGCACAAGCAATTTGCATTTGGCAAAAAATTTTTTCTTTGTCCCATTCAGGGAAGTGCCACAATTGTGAAATTTACATTTTGACACATAGGGAGTTGTAGTCTTATTGCCTCCCTAAGCCAGACATTGATGTTTTACTCCTGGAAAGATCCAAAGCATTTCTTATTTGTCAGGTACTTCACTTTGTCTATGTAATTTGCAAGACTTGCCACCAAGTGCTAAGTAAAGGAGCACACTAATTGTTTATTTCAAAGGCAAGATATATCTCTTTCCATTAAAAAAATCAATCAATAATTATAGGTGGAAGCTTGGAAACAATGATATCTTCATTCTCTGTGACTACAGTCCTAAAAAAGTATACAATGTCTAAAAATATCATGTGTTGATTCATTTAATAAAATAGCTGTCTGATTTTCTTCTCCTGCCTAAATTGCATCCAATGAGCAACAT
>NW_012147797.1:2260174-2261004 GCF_000956105.1 Propithecus coquereli | reverse complement strand
GCAAAGGTCTAAGCCAAGATCATTTGCTGAGAGGCATATTTAAAACAGCCTCTGAATTATTGACATCTTATGATCCTGGAACAAAGAGCCCTGACAGGGTTTGACTCATTATTTTTGTCCTTTCTGATCTACTTCTGTCCCCATCCTAACAGAGATATAGTTCATTCATTCTTTCACCTTCAAGTGTTTACAGTATTAAGTATCTACTATGTATAACACATCATTTAAAAGGCTGGAAAAAGAATGATATACAAAAGGACAAGAACCTGCTTCCATTGCCATGGGTGACATATTTTTCTGAGTGAGAAGAAATTTTCCCTATCATCTACTCCCACCCCCCTACCTCTGCCGCCACAGTAGCCTCTTCACCTTCTAGAAAGTGTGTTATCCCACAATTAGACAGAAAGGGCATCCATTGCACAAGGCTGTATTTAATCCTTTCTATGCCAGGCCTGATGATGTAACCTAAATCAAGACCCGGTTTAGTTTGTCAAGAATCTTACTGTGATGTCACCAGATTTCAAAATATGAAGAGAATAGTACATAATTTTCTAGGTTGTGGCTTTGAAATGGATCTTCACATTTCATGCAGAAGTGAAGGGTATCTGTTCACTTTTTTTTTTTTTTTTTTCTGTTCATTCTTAATGGGTTGTAGACACTCAAACTGCATTAACACTAATGATGATTTCTCTGGCTTTGAAAATCTCACTTGCTAAGGGGCTAAATTTTAATTTTTATTAATGACTCTAATGTGGAAACTGCTAGAACACTAGATTGAATAATGTTCTCTTTTATTTTTAAAATGAGTTAGTTCCCCTGACAATTTCACA
>NW_012147797.1:2255311-2257259 GCF_000956105.1 Propithecus coquereli | reverse complement strand
ATCAGCAGGTTTTGACTACTAATGGAAAATGAAATTGATGCAATTATGCTGAACAGTGGCAGGAAGCATGGCTTTTAAGAGAATCAGCTTAAAGAAAAATTCCCTGTAGCATGTGCATTAAAGCCGTCAAAACTCTAAGCTAAAGATCCGCTCTCTGTGCCAGCTAAACCCCTGCCCAACTCCGGAAAGTAACTTTCTGAAGCCATGCCAAGCCTTTTGCTTGAAAATAACATCTTAATTGATTTCTTCTAATAAAATTCAAAATGTTCTTTTCATGATGATAATACACTCATTGTTTTATTCCAGCTTAATGTTCTGGTCTCTTGGAATGTTCTGAGTATTACTGTTCAGGAAAAGAAACAAAAGCCCATGAGCCTGAATTTATGAAGCGACAATCTAACTAGATGGACTAACAAAGTTGGAAGCTTTTAATTCCAGAAAGACTGCTTCTCTAAAGGATAGTTCTGTTTAATCTCGGATTTCTACACAATGGCGATGAGACTCCAATCTCTTCCCCTTGACTCCATCATTAGTACATAATAATATTTGGGTGTGTATACAGAACTAGAGGTTATTTAGAGAATGCTTAGGCTCTGATCAGCAACTGACACAATGTAGACACTCAAACTGCATTAACACTAATGATGATTTCTCTGGCTTTGAAAATCTCACTTGCTAAGGGGCTAAATTTTAATTTTTATTAATGACTCTAATGTGGAAACTGCTAGAACACTAGATTGAATAATGTTCTCTTTTATTTTTAAAATGAGTTAGTTCCCCTGACAATTTCACATTACCTAACAGAAACTTCATTTTAGGGATTGTGGGGCAGAGGTTTCTAAACATAGCTGCAGGTCCTAATCACCTGGGATGGTTTAGAAACACTGGTGCCACCCCTAGAGGTATTGACTTAACTGGTCTGTGGTGTGGCATCAGGATTTTCAAAAGCTTCCAGGTGATTCTAATGTACAGCCAAGGCTGAGGATCACTGTTCTAGGACCTCAGGTTTAACCCTACCAGTCATTACAAAAAGCTCAGAATTACTGATTATTTTTTCAGAATTAGTGTCTAATTTTCTTCTAATTTCTAACCTTGTGGCCTTAAGACAAGGCAACAAACTGTAGATGAAAATGAAAGCCTAAAGAAAGGGTATGGAACTCTGTACATGGAATTTGCCCTTGGGTACCAAAGACATTTGTTAAGATAAAGTTGTTTCAAACTTTTGATATTTAAAATAGCCTCCTTCATGCCTTTGCTCCAACCCTCAAATATGTTCAATATTCAGAGAGAGAGAGAGAGAGAGAGAATAAGAGAACAAGAGGGATTCAGAAATTGAGAAAGGGAGAGGACTCTAAAAATAGTCCCCTACCCCTACCGCCACTATAGATAGTTTAGGACTTTACATTCTCTGGGCATTTGGAGTTAATAGGAGTTAATTGAAAGTCAACCTGTTTGTCAATTGATCAGTCAGACAGTCACAATGACTCTTCATTGTTACAGGCATTGTTGGGAATTTGAAGGCAAAATACAAAACCCAACAAAAGTGCTTTGCCCCAAGGGCTTTGAGCCCCTTGGTTAAGTGCAATAAGCTCCTCCTTGTCATCCAATTTAACTCCCCTTTCTATCCAGTATGTAAGCAGGATAAAACTGTAATCCCTGCCAGCAAAATGATTAATGCCTACCATGGGTTTAAGGCTAATATTCTTAACTAGTTCAAGATATTTTTTTTATTTCAGAAATGTCCTCTTTTGTGAGGTGTCCATCTCTCTTTTACGGTGCACATCAGGGTTTGCCAGGTGTAATAGTTATTTACGGTGTTGGTTTATCCTGCTTACTAGAACGGATGGCCCCCAGGACAGGATTCATGCCATATTTCTCATTGTACCCATAGAAGTAGCACGCAGGCTACTTCTGCACAAGGTAGGCTGTCTAAAACATTCATGGCATC
>NW_012147797.1:2246773-2252206 GCF_000956105.1 Propithecus coquereli | reverse complement strand
AACACCAGCAACTTGGGTTGCAAGATTTCACTGGCTGAAAAAAAAAAACAGGTATAGAGAACAAATGGAGGTATTTATCTTATTGGTGCCTTTATATATTATGTGCTCCCTTTATGTTCCTGTTATCTGGGCTGAAGATGGATTACCTCCTTCTTGCAGTCTGTTATTTGACAAGTCACTTTTTTCTCACTATCATTGGCCATCAGTAACATGGGAGGGAGACAGGGCTCAAATAGGTAAGTTACCAGAATTTCTTGTCTTGGTCCTCAGCTCACTTGCACTAAGCTGTTACTACATAACTGTTACAATAACGTTTTAAGTAATAAACTGTATGCTAAACTGATAATCAAATTATTATATGATTATAAATCTGCAGTTGTTCATAAATATAAAGTAAGTAAACACATAAATAAGGCATTAAAAATGATACCAGGAATGCAACAGCTTTTTTTCTGACTTACTGGTTTTGGTTATGTGCATTTACAAGAGGATATAGACTTAAGAAAGATCAAAATGGTATTAAAATACAATGAAGTTTTAGTCTTAGACCATGTGAATGTATGTGTGTGTATTTATTTATTTCAGATATATATACCCTCTCTATCATTCATTCTATCTTTAGAAAGTAAAAATCTATACTGAGGAAGTAGGTTTTCCATAAAAGAATTTAGCAGTTGCTTCTTTAGCGCCCTTAATTCTACAGAGTCAATGTTTTCTTTTTGCTAGATCAGCAGTCTGACCCTCATCTTAGAGTAATAGAAATTGTCTTCTGTAAAATTAAATTGTTTTAACTTTCTTGATCTATCAATTTCATATAGACTAGAGACTTGACTTTAGCCATTACATTATATATAAGATTGAATATGAGAGCAGTCTTGTATTCAAAGTCTGGAAACCTGGTCATTTTTATAAGAAAATAGTTTTAGCAAGGTAGTAATTTAGAAATCAATTAAGTAGAATACTTCATTCTTTTATTATCCAGAATCTTAAATGCTAGTGAGTGTTAAAGTTGAGTAAGGTAAGAATATTTTGCACTTCCACTGGCATCAGTTCAAACCAGAACATAAGATTATTTTACTGATTTACTCCTTCCAAGCCAATATATAAATGAAAAGAATAGAATATTCTAGGGATTAATTATAGGGAATATGGAATCCTGATGTACATAGCACACCAAATGTAGTCTTGACTACAAGAGCAGTAACTTGAAAAAGGCAAGACAAGAACAATATGTTAACTAATTTGCATGAATTAGTGATAAAATATAAATTTTCATATTTATCTATTGTCTCAATCGCTGCAAAGAGAATTTGGAGACACATATGCGGTGTTAAGGGCATATTTAAAATCTGATATATAATTATCCTCAAATTATTGCTAAAAACCAGTAGTTAGTTAAAAATGTAAAGTAGGTTAAAGCTACAGTGTTGTACATACTTTGAGGGGAGAAACAGCATGAGGAAAGTTTGTTAATATTCATATTAATGGCCTGACATTTCTATAGATTTGGTAATATGAATTTGCACAATGTCTTTGATTCTATACAAGCATTGCTCACAACTAATTTCGTCTTCTTATACTATTTTGTTTTCTAGTCTTGTCACTGATATAGGACCTTAGCCAAGAGATTTAGCCTCCTGGAGCCTCCATGCCCACCCAATTTATGGGCATTCTGTAATAAATGAGATAATGTGGAAATTCTTGGAAAAGTAAAAAGCACTCTACATGTTACTATTGAGTGCTCACAGACAGTTAATGCCTATTGGATAAGGAGGGAGGGTTGAAATAATTGTTTCTGAAGAGCACACACCTTGAAAATGTAGAATGTATTTGCCGTCTTTTACAGCTCAGCACATTGTTTCATGGCTAGTGCTACCCTAAAATAGCACGTGGCTGAGCACTTAAGCTCTGCCTTTTATGTGCCCTTCTTGCCAACTCATACTCTGTACTAAAAAATGTCTCACCTTTCTGTTCCTTGCTTTTAAATGTGTTCTCTTTGACAACACAGGTTCTCAGTAATAAATAGATGAAAATGCACAAGGCAAAGGAATGCTGAAATTTGCCCAAAGCTTGCAGCTCTCTTTCCCAATACTTCTGTATTTTTAACAGTAATGGAACTAAAACCAAAATGATAATTATTTAGCCCTTGTTATATAAAAGATGTTCATAAAATAGAAAAATTGAGTGTATGTCAGTACTATATATTTTTAATAATACAATGATATCTATGCAAAAGAATTCTTGCATCACTTTTTGTTTTTTTTAAGAGAAAGTATAGGGTATATTGAACTTACAGAGATACACTCTGATAAATTTACATAGTGAAATGAGGAGGCTAAATAATAATTCTTTTTGATAGTTATCCTTTACCTGAACTCAGACTTGTTCCCCTAGCCAAAAGGGAGATCTCAACTAGAGCAACAAAATAAACCTGTTCCAGAGAAGTAATTCCCTTTATGTTTGCCTGGATGAATGACAAATTGCAAGGGGAATGTGAGATGATGTAGAGAATTAATTTTATTCCCTTTATTTTTAGGAAGGCTTCATGTTCTAAGCAAAAAGCAAAACTGTACTGTGACAATTTTAGCATGATAAAATGAATTTACAGAATGCCTTCTTAAAAATTTTCCTGTTCTTTTCATTATGATTTTTGTGGATCTTAAAACTATTTCAGGTGGCATCTATGGAAATGGCTCTGTGTCTGGAATCTGACTGCTTGTGCTTTAATCTTACCTCTTTCTGTCCCTGTGACCTCAGACAAGTTACTTAATTCTCCTCACCTCCATTTTATGAGGACAAAAATTTTGCCTAATTCACAGTTTTGTTAGAGAATTAGGTGAGATAACGTGAATTATTTGGGACAATGCCTGTCAAAAAGGAAATATTAATGTTAGTGATTATTATAACAAACATAAATTACCAGAGATATTTTAGAAATGCAGAAGACAAAATAGTAGAATACTGCTATAAAGAATGGAAAAATGCCTAACTTTGGATCTAGGTATATTTTTATAAACTAAAAATTGCAAATAAAAGCTATGTCGCATACAGTTTTTATCAATACATGTGAACAACACATCAACAGATATGACCAACATGTGAACAAATTTAAAATAAGCTATCTAGCATCACTTGAGCCATCTTCATTTGATAAAGAGTGTAATCTACGTAAACATTTAGACATATCTGTGGTTAATCCATGGAATATTATACTTTTTTTTCCATGCAATTGCTTCGGTTGAATGACTGAATAAGCATAAGACATAGGCTCACTCTTCTAATTTCAAAACATTAGAGTACTCCTTTTTCATTCCCAATTGCAGGAAACTTGTATCTTTGGAATGGCTTAACATCATAACATCGTCTTTTGGCAATAGAATCAAGCTTATTAGATTCTGAGAAAACTCACCTAGGACAATGATTACCTTTTTTTTTTTATAAAAGGAAACTATGTTTCCAAATTTTTCTAAAAACTTTCATAAGAGATCCACAGAATGTTAATATAACATATTTCTATCCTAATATTTTCTAAGAGACACTCTTTGGAAAACCTGATATAAAATTTCTCCCCTCCAATTCAAGCCTACAAAAGAGATTTTGGTTTATTTTGATTACTAGAGTCCTGTATTAGTATAGATTATCAGGAAAAATAGACATAGAAGGCTATAATTCTTGGCAATTCTTCTCATCTTCTGTTGCAATTGTATTTCATAACAGTTTTTAACTTCCTGCTTTACAGGAAGTTATTCTAGAGTTTACTCTAGAGTTTACACTTTAGATAATGTCCAAATCACACTTGTATTCATCAATCCCTCATTGATTTCAATGACACTCTCACAAAGGGAAAAGTATACAGAGCTTTTTATACACACAGTACCCCTTGAGTTTTCATTTATTAAAACTTGCATGTGTCTTTCAAGATGTTTAAGTAACATTTAACTGAAACCATCCTAAAGGGACTTAAAGGAAACTGCAGTAACACAAACCTGAGAACTAAATATTTCAGAAGATTCAGTACCACCAGAGTTAGCATTCTCCAAGATTAATGAAGAAATCAAGAACAATTGGCTTTATTTTTATCTCTTGGGCAACCACAAGACAAACTGTTTTCAAAAAATGTGCCTTGTAATGTTAATGAACTAGAGTTATGAACTAGAGTTCATAAAGAGACAATTTATTATTTCGAGTTTATTGTCCAATAACAATTCATCAGCTTTTGGGTTTAGCTCACTAGTTCACAGGGTTCCTTTTATTTGTTGTTTAATTAACTAAACTTCTTGTCAAATGAGGCAGATATTAAAAGATAAATGATGTTTTGTAAAATTCCACTGTCTTTCACTTATATATTATCAATGACCTGGAGACTTTGGCAGATTTATTACCGAAAATTCATCACTGAAAAAAGGCAAAATGAATCACAATGTAAATAAATGAAAGAACCGATAATCCTATGCAAGTATAAACCCTACGGGTATTATACCTATTTCCCAATTCAAAACTCATACTAAGTCACTTTTATGTTTTTCAACCACTGTCATGTATATGCAAATGTAAATGTAAAATTGAACCTTGGGCTGGAAAATTAGTTAATATTAGCTGAGAAAAAACTTAAGAAGCATTTCCATGAACTTTATAACCATTTGAAAAATTATTTGGCATGAAATCAGAATTATACCAATTACAAAAGATAATATCTATTAGAAGTCACAATTCTCTTAACATGGAAGATTTAGGTAGCACAAATGTAACTAATTAATAACATCTGAAGTGCATTCTCCCATAGGACTGATGCCCATCTGGTTGACCTTGCACTAGATCAATAGGAAAGGCAAATCTGTAAATCACTGTTTCTCAAACGTTATCACTCCATCATTTCACCACAAGAAGAAGGAATGGTATGTGGGTAGGAGAGGAGACCTCTTGTTTCACACACCTTTAAACTGACTGTGATGCTTATTTGCACGGTGAGTGAGGCAAGACTGAGTGGCTTCTTCTAAAGTTTCACCCAAACAGAGATAGGCAGAGGACAAAGTTTTAGTGAAGGAGAAGTTTTCAAGACAAAAGAGCCAGTAGGCAAGGTAATTATGAGAATATCAAGATTCATAGAGGTATAAAACAAATGATGCAAATGACCTGTGATGCAACTTAAAATTGTTTGAATTTCCTCAAAACTTCTTCCAATTGCTGTTTTTGACTGAGAAACAGTGACAGAAATTTTGAAATAGAAAATAAATGAAACTATATAAATACATATATGCATGCTAACCCTGTACAAAGCTCTATATATTTTGACATCAAGAATAAACCATTTTGGAGGAAAGTTAGTAACCTACTCAATGTGATATACAGGTAAGTCATCATTTGATTAATGAGAAACTTTAAATAAGAAATTTGGAATAGGCATCTCAACCTATGAAATCTCTTAAAAATGAT
>NW_012147797.1:2240985-2246208 GCF_000956105.1 Propithecus coquereli | reverse complement strand
AAGCAGTTTAGATACTTAATCTATTAGATCATTTCATCTCTGTATACACTAGGAGAAATATAAAAAAATAGAGGGGATATCATACTGCCAATTAACGTTTTTTCTTTTTTTGTACTTGATAAGCTATTTCATAGTTCTCAACTTGGGAGAAAAAGTGTGAGCAGACTATAAGGTGCTTTAATAATTAAGAAAAAAAAAGATACTACAAAGGGCCTGTTTTTCCATTCTTTGCAACTTAACTGCATAGCTATGGGTTTTAAGGGGAATGCCTGGCTTGGAGGCTAAGGACACAATTAGAAGCTCACACACTCCAAGCTCCAAATATGGCTCCTTCGGTGCTTATGCTGACCTTGGGAAAAGCACTTGGTGACTTAAAAAGAAAGGAAAAAAAGATAGTCTCTTGACTGATAAGTGTCAGTCATTCTGCTATTTGAAATCTGAGATAATAGGCAGTTTCAGAGACACTATAGGAAAATCTGTGAGTATATTTTTATTAAATGAAATTGAAAATATTTATAATGACACTGAGGTTTATGCAGAGAGTTGAAAGAAGTAATAAAAATATAAATGACCTCGACTGGAAGGATGGTGTTTCTCATCCATTACTTACTCCATCTGTCCAATCAGTATGGGTTACTTGACTGACCAAAATCATCCATCTGTAATTCGTTTGAACTGTACATTTAAGCTCATGCATAAAACTCATGCATACCATTCCCACAGAAGACCTTGCACCTTTCATGTATGTGAAAATCTGAATTCACACTCATTTCCCTAAGCTTCTGAAGACAACATTTGTACACACCAGCAATCAAAAGCATATTTCTAATTATCCTTTTGGGTCCTTTTCCATTAATTAGGGGACTATGCCAACCTCAGAAAATCCTTGTGGAAATAAGAGAAACACCATTAGAACACATGGTGTAACTAGTTTTGAGGCTAACATCCAAAATTTATTGGGAAAATTTTTTAGTAATTAGACCCACATAGCTCTTTCTGCTGGTGAAAATTAGCACTAAGGAGGCATTTCTCAACATAACCAGGTAAATAATAAGATCGAAGACATTAGGCTTTGAGGTATTATTGACCATCTCTCCATACACGGATGTGCAAATAGGAAGAAATGTCAAAAAAAGAAAAAGGATATGTATTTCAATCGTTCAAGCATTTTCATGAATATTGTCTCAAGTACAACAGAGGGTTCAAGGGTTCTTTCTATTAACCAATAATATCAAATAACCATTTCACCCAAAAAGCAGCCCAGTAAATATTTTTAAAATTAATCAATCCTTAGTAATATTTTACTTTCTTTAACTTATTCATATTTGAATCTGGATAAGGAAGGAAAAAAAATTCAAATAACATTTTTCCCAGAGTGTTTATCAACTTTCTTACCATCGAATGTTAAATAAACTCTTGCTTGGGGCTGGGAAGATCCTTTTACACAGCTAGAACATATCAATACTCCAACCAACACGCAAATTCCCTGGAATGTCATTTCTTCAGATTTGCAATTTAATATCCAAGGGAAAATACCTTTAAAAGAGAGATAACAAGTTTGTTATATCTCACTTCACATTTTAGGGGTACAAAACCCTAGCAATGTAGACAAAACACCCTATTCACAAAAGACACATCCGAACTTTTACAGTAATGCAAACAGTAGGAGGTGCTGTGACTTTGCTTCTCAGATGTTGAAATTTGGATTTGATTCATTTGAGTCTGGAAGTCTTTGTAATAAGAGTAATTGCTTCACCTTCCAGCAAAATAATGCTACCATCAAAACAGAACAAAACACTAAGGAAAAAACTTACTGATTCCCAAAGGATATCTCAATATCTTAACTGACCTTCTCTGTAAAAATCCATTATATTGAAAGATGAGAATTGTACCAATAGGTTATTACTGGATGAAAAGTGTTTTTCCCCTAAATGTAATATAATACTAGTAGAGAAGTCCCACATGAACATCCATGTGTACCCACTCACTTCCATGCTCATCAGCTCTTTTGAAGTAATTGTCTCTGAAATGGTGTTTCTATACATAAATCTATGTGCGTTCAATCCTTGGTCACTAAAATCACTTGAATCAGTTATCTGCCAATTTATCCAGATGATCGGACAGCTGTTAAATGATGCAGATGAGGTAACCAGGGACTTGTGCCAAATTCAAACCAATGACCCAGCGGTGAGCAATCCAGGGAGCCATGTATCCATCAATGCATATTTTAAATAAATCAACCAGAAAATGGGCTGTCAAAATTCCAAAAGATAAATCAAAGAGACAAGTCATACTGCTTGAACTGTAACTATAAAAATTGATACATGCTATTAACTAATGTCTGAACCCCAAAGAAGATCAGGTAATGTGTTACAACAAATCTACAGGAGCTCTAGTGGCCACTAGAGCAAATAAACTCAGGACCACAAAAGAAATACGATCATTTTAATCTACTGTAATTAAACAATAAAATGATAAACCAGTTTCATCTAGAAATTTATTTTTACAGGTTACAACAATGCTGATCTTCAATATTCTGTAGCTTATTAAATTGAAATTATATCACTAACTGTATTCACTTCTTTACAAGTGATACCAGCAAGTGAAAAGACTGCTTCATTAATACAGAAAAAAAGAGATTAAACTGAACACGCAATTTTAAACAAACATAAGTTGAATTCCTATGTAGTGCACATGCTAAGAGAGTTAGAAATGAAATTGGATGCTTCTTTTACCACACAGATGGAGGAAACCCTAGAGATGTTTGTCTTGGTAATTTTCAAAAGAAACAGTTTCTTCCTGCTTCCACAACCTCTTCACCCAGTCATCCCTAAATTAACTTAGAAGAAAATTGATTTTATGGGTGACTTTCCCTTAGTAATTTGCTCCTTTGTTTTGTTGACTTTATAGTTAAAGCCAAAAAAAAAAAAATCTATTAATATGCCTAACCTTTGTATGTTTATTCAGCAGTCTCATACTATTTACACATTTTTTTACATATTGCTATTGCCAGTATCTTATTTTTGACATGTGTCCCCCAAAAGACCATATGCCACAATTTGAAAAGAATAATACTGAGGATGAAATGACAGGTCAAATGAAGCTAGTCGCCCAAGCCATCTGATTTTCACCCTACCTAGTGAGAGAGGTGAGAGACGGAAAGCCAAGTGTTTTAAATATGCCCCCTCCAGCACCCCCCCAACACACACACTAGTAGTACCTCACAACTTTGTCCCTTTAACTCAGCCTTTAACGTTTCTCTTGGCGTTTTCACTTATACTGGTTAAAAACTAATAACATACAAGAAAAGAATTCTCTTATGCCTTTTGGAGCAATTTTGCCTTACAAGGCATTGTAATACTCAACTTTAAACTCTCCGCAGGTGTCACAGCCTAAAGAAACAACTCAAGCCGGGCTCTCAGCAAGCAGAACGCTTCCCTCACAAACCGCGCGTGCTCTTAAGAAAATGTCCAGGCTGGAGCCCACCAATGTATGAAAAGTCAATACCCGGACCCAAAAGTTACATTTTGCTAAATGGGTAATGCTGAAAATAATTAATCCAGCTTACCGAGGTTGGAAGAAACCAGCACGGAAAAGTCCTCAACTTGCTACCGGGTTGGATCCGTGTGTTCTCCAATCCTTTTCCCAGAAGACCTTAATTTCTAGAGCGTCCCAACGGTGAAATTCTTTCTTCCTGGTCCTCTGAGTTTCTTTGTAAAGGAATCCTCAGCGCTGCAGTGCGGCGGCACCGGGGTCCCTTCTCGGCGGCGCTCAATCAAGCACCTCGGAGTGAATGGAAAGTGGCCGGGCGCGGGGGGCGAGCGCTCTGGTGTCCGATTACAGCGACGCGGCGCGCGGCTCGGGCTGCCCCGGCGCGCCGCCCAGCCGCTCGCATCACCGGCCGCGCAGCCCCGGCCGCATCCCCACCGCCGCGAGGCCCCACCCAGAGCGCGCCCGCGAGAGCGTGGCAGGGAGCCGCGAGGGCGGGCCTGGCGGGGCCGACCCTTGGCAGGGCTGCCCTGGGAGACGCAGGAATCCGCGGCAGCAGGCTGCAAGACCCGCCGAAGAAGAACTCTGTCCCTGTCTCTGCCCACGGTGGAGTGAACAACTTGCAGGGTGCGCTCCGAGGTTTTTGTTACTGGCAGCTCTTGGAAAGCACACGCTTTGCGTGGCCGTAAATACCAAAGTGCAAAACAGATTTTTTTTTTTTTTTCGAAGAGAAGTATCACTGCATCCTTTTAAGGCAAAGAGATGCGTTTTTAAAAGGTCATGAGCCTTGTCCTTATCCTGCAGGAAATTTTCTAGAACTGGTCGAGATAAGCCAACAATCTGGTCGCAGAAGTTTATCCTTTGAATGGGTATTGTTTCCTATTGCGTTTCCTTAACGTCCTGAAGGCAGTAACTCTGTTGACCTCTCCACTGACTCATATGAAGTTCCCTCCCCTCTAGGATACTCCCAAAACATAATTACAAGAAGAAATTATTTCACAATTTTGTGGAGAAAAGCTGTTCTGAATCATGCCAACAGATTGAGGTTTACAGATTTGCACATCAGAGTGTATTTCCAGCATATCCTTTCAGGTATACTCGTCAAACTCTGGAAATGACTTTGATGTTTACGTGAAAATCACTACTCCGGACCACAATGAACTAGATGTTTGAACATCAGGAGAAATGAGCTTTGATCCCCATAAAACGAGCAGGCACTTGCTTAAAATCAGTGTGGGCTACAGCCCAGTAGATGTCACTATACAGAGGGAACGCGGTGTAATTTCTCCACTTTATATCTTACAATTTTCTTTATGTAAGGAAGTGGAATCATTAAATTCTTAGAACTGTTTCCTAGAAAACAAGTCTGAGAGTACAAAGTCATTGCTCAGTGGGTCAGAATGACATCTCAGGTAGGAGGAAGGGAAGAGGTGATTGAGACACACCTTTCACGTGTCTAGGCACTTTTTATGTCCAGTAGACATAAATGTGTCTCTGACTCTTGCTGCACAGTTGAGAAATGAAGAGATCAAGTCGAATAAGAATGTGAATTTAAGAGTTCAAAAATAATATTCTAGGGCTAGTATTATCTTCAAACTTATCTGTGTTTATGAAAGAAATTTCCAATCCAATGTATATCTTATTTCAAAAAAATAATATAGTAACAGTAAAACTATTTTTGCAATGATTAGTGCAATAGGTGCGTGAGTAGCTCCTTGACATAAATTTGTAATA
>NW_012147797.1:2228437-2229626 GCF_000956105.1 Propithecus coquereli | reverse complement strand
TTAAAATGATGTGATAGGTAGGCTAACTCAAAATTTTTGTAATTATTAGCATATTACTTCAAGAATATGTGGTATATCATACATATTTATCTACAGATAATCCATATCAATTAGGAAAAAAGCATTTGTACTTCATTACTATAGAAAACATAAAACTTTGAGAAAGTAAACCTTATTGAGAAGTATTGTGCTATGGCCATAGAGTTAAGTGCTATTGTTGGCTATTTTTATCACTGGTCCCTTAGGAAGTATAAATGTGTACCTGTAACTTCAGAAAAATCTATTTAGAGAATTTCCCTTTTCAAAATGAGCTATCACTCTTTGTTGGCTTTAAAAAGCCCACACCTCCCACCCCCATACACATATTTTTGAAGAAGTGTTCTCTTAAATTTTTAAAAGAATATTCTTACCCTGAAACCATAAAGTTTGAGAAAAAACATTAAAGTATACTGTAATTTCGTTACAACGTAGGCATACTGAAATCATGAACTCGATTTTGAGAGTACACATTAGATTTGTGTATCCATTTATTGATGTAGTCGTTTGTCCATGTGTTTACTTATGGACCACACTGGAAATGTTTCCAAAGTGTAACAGCCTTTGGTATTGGGAAATATTTCATTATTTGACTTCCATTTAATTTATGTCTCTTAAGTATGCATAAGCTCTTTTGTCACAATGCATTGCTTCTCCGTGTGACCTATGTACGTTACATACTTTATACACACATACACACACACTGCAGTATGGATGGTTTAGGTATGTGACACATTTATACAAAATATAAACGTAATTGGTTCTTTTAGTCTCTCATTTTCATTTATGGCCCTTTAACCCCATAATCGTTATTTTAACTCTTTTTTGCATTTCCTTTCTTGTCAGTCTTTTTTTAAAATTTAGGTAATTATTTGAATAAAACCAAAATATGGTGAGAGTATCTGCAAATTGAAAAATAAGAAAATACTTTTAAAGAAAAAAGTAGTCTTTGGCAACACTTTAAACAATGACTGGTTAAACAATGCACTGAAGCTTTGGATGTTCTCTGCTTTAATCATCTGAGATTGTTATGTTTTTTGAAGGACAAACAAATGTTCTCTGATTTTTTTTTTTTTTTGAGACAGTCTCGCTTTGTTGCCTGGGCTAGAGTGAGTGCCCTGGTGTCAGCCTAGCTCACAGCAACCTCAAACTC
>NW_012147797.1:2225227-2228387 GCF_000956105.1 Propithecus coquereli | reverse complement strand
TGTTGTGGTCATTCACACTTTCATCATAGGGATAAAATGTAAACTTTGTATTTGTTTTGTTCCTATTAGAATATTTTATGTGAAGCTTCAATGAGGATAGAGTATATATATTTGAAATTAACTCTATATAACTGTAGTTAACTGTGGTTGCAAAGTATCCCACAGTTATTTAATAAATAATCTTTGTTAGTTGAATATATGCACACACGCCCACAGTCATATATGTCTTGGAGAGAAGTCAGCTGCTCTTATGGATCTATTGTATGTAAAGCTTTCTTTCTCTTCACCTGCGAGTACAAAACCCTTTCCCATATCTATTATCACAGGAGAGGCCTGTGTAAGAGCCTCTGATTGTCAGATGCGTGTAATGAGGCTCAGAAATAATAACCATCTGGAACAATGAATGCAGGACTCTTGGTTACAGCAAATTGACTCTCATCTACAGCCTTTCAGCATGGTCAAAGGCCTTTTCATTTAATTTTTCAGATTCTACTATGTTTCTGCTATTCTTGGACTTTAAACGCCTGACTAGAAAGTGGGGTATAAAATTGTGTAAACAACTTTCACATCCTAGCAGATGCATTCTCATAATGAAAGTCACAATGAAAAACCCTGTTGTCTTCTTTCTCTACCAGGATTTCCCGTGGGTAGAGGGCTGTGTTGGAAGCTTGAAAAAAATTAGTCATTTATTCAATTTATTTGTTTTATTTTCAGCTATGATGCTTTCAAATTTCAAGTAGTATTTAATAACTATAAAGAAGGATATGTTAATACAATTTTCATTTTTTAACAAGCATGACATAATTTCAGATCTCTTGGGGTATATTTCCATTAAATCTTTTTCCTTCATGGGTTGTGTCCATTGCAATGGGCTCGTTGAACTTTGGACCAGAAGTGTACCAAAAGGGGCAGTATGATCTAAAGGGCATGTGTTATTAATAGACATTTTACAAACAGTATTCCTTTCAATCTCCCTAACTGCCCAAAAAAGAAGATACAAGAATCTCCATTATGCAAACAAAAATTTGAGACCACAGGCAATAAATTCAGCCTGCTTCTCCCAAAGTTCGTATACTTCCTTCTTTCTACTATCTCTTGGTGCATTAATCTAATAAAAAGTTCAGTAAACAGGGAGAGTAGAGACCTTTACTTTTCTCCTAGGCTATCTGGGTCCTGAAGAAGGTTTTCTGTTTTTGTTGGATGGTTATCAAATTCTCTCTCAGATTTGAATGATAAAAGCAGACATCATGTCTTCACTATGAAATTATAGACAGCTCAACAGAAGAATTAGTGTCTAATTTTCCTTTGTATCTTTTAGAATATCTAGAAATGAAATGATTAATGAACAGCCTTGCCATATAGATAGAGAAGGAATTCAATAGATGGAGAAGGAATATGGATAGAAAGGAAGAAGGAATCAGTAATAAATTGACTAGATAAAAGATCACACATTATAAAACAGAAAATCATACAATTTTTTATCATACATCCAAGTACATGTATACTTATATAAATTGCCTCTATTCCCTTCAAATATCTAGTTTGTTACTTATGTAAATACAGTAAATGACAACCCAGAAACAAACTCGAGCAATGGATTCAATCCTAAGTAACAGGAAGTTCATCCATATCAGGGAGGGTTAAGTCCAATCTTAAAATTAAAAGTCACAGGTTACCTGTTCTGCAAATTGTCACCAGGGTTACTGAAAGACTTTTGTTCATTTACTGATTTCCTGAAGGATGAAGTTCCAGCTTATTTCTTGGCTCATACACTTTCTTTCATGGCTTGTTCTGGGTTAGTTCCTCATCCTCTCTCACCCATTCCTTCCCCTAGCACTGTAAACTTTACATTAATATGTAGCAAACATCTTACCTTCCCATTCTTTGGCCACAACATGCCTCCTCACAATTTCCATGGCTTTCCACAGGCTCTTTCCTCTCTTTTGCCCTACTTCACTCCACCTGGCAAATCCTTTCTCATTCAACCAGACTCGCCTCAAATACATCCTCATTATAGCACTTTCCCTTTTTATAATCCTAAGCAAAATTAGTCAAGTCCTGGATATTATATATAGAATTATAACTGTATCAGTTTTGATGTCAAGTAGATTTTGATTTAAATCTCTGATTCCTTTTTTTTTTTATTTCAGCATATTACGGGGGTACAAATGTTTAGGTTACATATACGGCCTTTGCCCTGCCTGAGTCAGAGCTGTAAGCGTGTCCATCCCCACACGGTGCACACCGCATCCATTAGGTGTGAATATACCCATCCCCTCCGCCCCCGTCCCACCTGCCCGACACCCAATGAATGTTACTACTATATGTGCACGTAAGTGTTGAATCTCTGATTCCTAACTTATTAACTATATATTTAGAGTATTGCTTGATTTCTATTTTTAGTTTTGTTATTTGTAATAAGAGAATTAAAATAACTACATCAGGTGTATTGGTTAATTAAATACTATAATGTGTGTTAACACCTTTTCTCTCACTTCTGTATTTGCATAAGTTTCTTAATGTCTGCTCTATCACTTAATATTATGATTATGCGAAAATTTTCTCTTTGACTCCCAACTACTTCAGACCAGGACGTAGGTATCTTAGACATTTTGTAGTCATCAGTAAAGCCAAGTCTTAGCACACAGTGACAGCTGGATTAATGGTTGCTCAATTAATTAAATTAAACTTTTCTTTCAATGCTGTTTTGTGGAGCCTGAAAACCTAAATAAAATATGTTATTGTTACTGATAATGGGTCATTTCAACACGTACAATTTCTTACAAAATTATTAAGGTTTCCAAGGTTCATAATTTCACTCCCAAAGGTAATCATGCATGTATTATCCCCTTTGGACTATATTTTAATTTTATCTTGTAAAAGCTGTGGGAGCATTTGAAATGGGTTGATTCTTGACAATCAACTGCTACAGGAACAGGTGGCATGAATTAATTTTAATTTCAATTTTTTTTTGAGACAGAATCTTGCTCTGTTACCCTGGGTAGAGTGCAGTGGCATCGTCATAGCTCACAGCAACCTCAAACACCTGGGCTCAAGCAATGCCTCAATCTCCCAAGTAGGTGAGACTACAGGTGCATGCTACAATGCCTGGCTAATGTTTTAATTTTTATAATAAAAATAGAGATGGGAGTCTTGCTCT
>NW_012147797.1:2222839-2225177 GCF_000956105.1 Propithecus coquereli | reverse complement strand
GTATATCTTATTTCAAAAAAATAATATAGTAACAGTAAAACTATTTTTGCAATGATTAGTGCAATAGGTGCGTGAGTAGCTCCTTGACATAAATTTGTAATAATGGATTTAACTCACAAAATATTTGATAGTATTAAAATCCAGATGTAAATATGAATAAGCACTATGCTTGCTTCTCTGAAACTAAGATCTGGGATATGGACTGCAAACTATTATCGTACTACTGATACCTGGGTCAGCATTTATAAATTAAGGAGTGAAGAATAAATCATTAGAAGACAAGTGTGAGGATTAAATTATATAATGACTAATTTAGAAATGAGCTGTTAGAAACCGATTAATCTACATATGTAAGGTAGAATTTGTTTATACATTTTATTTTTAAATGTTAGGGAACCAAGATAAGGAAATGCAAGGTGAAATGCACATCTAATGATGTATTTACAAGGCAGTTTAATTCCAAACTCAATTTACAAAAACCCAAAGAATTAACTTAATCTCTCATCCATACTCCCAAGGCTTTGGAGACTATAACAAATAGCTTAGATTTAATCACAGTCTATGAAACTTGTGTGGAGATTCCTTCTGTTTCGCTTGAATAAACTTCTTTTCAATATGCTCCTGGGATTTAATGGTATTTGCTTAGTGCTAAGACATTTACAGTTGGCCACACCTCAAAATGAATCATAAAAATACTGATAGGAATTCGCCAAGAAAGATTCAAGCACAAGGACACAGCCAGCACTCATGGTAGCCTGAGAGGTTACAGAGTGGAATTTTAAAAGTGGCACTAGAAGCCCCTAATAAGATCTCCCTCTCTGCTTTCATTTCCCCATACTGCTTAGTAGCCCAAAACACCTGGACAAAGTAGGACTTGTATAAGATCCATTGGTGGCCAATACCACCTTTTTAGGATGTGGTCTTTGACTATGTCCTTACGGGCAGGAAACAACATGAGCTAATTGAGGAAGCTGTTTCTAGAAAGGCAGGCACTAAATAGATCTACAAAAGTAATGACACAACTAAATATAGAGGGCACTAATTATAAAGTTTGTCCCCATCAAAATGTCTTGGAAAAACAGCCACATTAAAATACTTAGGCTCACTTTTATTAAGATGTTATCAAAATGGTGCAGTATCTTGTACACTGAAGTTTCTCTGCCTGCTGAAATATAGTAGCCATGTTTTTTAAATTGTACGTTTTTGATGGTCTTGAAGAAAGCTATTTAACCTACTCTTGCACTGACTTTGAGTGATATACTTACCTTTCTTTACAAGTTTCTGTAGCTATAAATTCTTTTATTTCAAATTTAAAGAAAATAGATTTTTCCCATTATACAGATGAATTATATGAATAAACTCTACACTAAATAGAGAATCTCAATCCTTTAGAAATTGAAAATTATCTTCTTATTTAGTCATAACTAACATTTGCAAGGATAAAAGATAGACCACATATTTGCTGGGCACTTTGCATGTTATCTGCACAGCATTCTTTAATAAAATTACTCTCTTACATAAGCAAACATTGAAAGTTTGCCCAAAGTCAAATGGGTAGTAAATATTGGAATAGAAAGAGAAACTCAAGCATGACTCAACATCTCATGTTTTTCAGTATGTTTCAATAGTTTCCTCTCCTCTCCTCTTCTGTTTAAGTTTCTTCTCCTCCCTTTTCTTCTCCATTCCCCTTTTTTCTCCTTTACTCAACTTCCAGATGGTGCCTTTTAAATTTCCTGAATTGTATCTTTAGAAAGTCTGAACTTCCAATGATGATTTACTTTGTTTACATCAGCCTTACTTCTCCTTAATGTTATATTAGCAGCTCTGAGACGAAGCTGGTCGAACAGGTCTGGTCTAGAAATCTGTGTGTGGAACTACTACCTGCATTGTTGATAGACTTTAATATTTCCTTATCAAAATCATTCCTAATTTTTCAACAGGATGAGTGCATCTCTACTTTCATTCGTAATGCATTGCTAATCTATATCCCTGACTTTTGATCTCTTTCTCTGTTGAAATGTGCTGGACTCTATACTTCTCAAATTATAGAGGCCCTAGCATTAAACAAAATAAACCCCAGTGGTTTGTTTGCTCTGAAGAGGAAAACTGGCTAGAAAGAAAATTTTCATTGTTTGTTTCATTGTACCTTTGTAATTTTAAACTAGGTGAGTCTATAAGCTATTACAAAATTCAAAGTTTAAGTCTTCAATTTCTTTAAACATCTTTAAACATTTCAAATACATAAAGCACAATATTTTCCAATTCAACCAAAATAAGAGCATATTGACTCTGATGTTTATATATTACATTTATGTTACTATTATTTTTATATAAAAGT
>NW_012147797.1:2191814-2210378 GCF_000956105.1 Propithecus coquereli | reverse complement strand
CCACTGGAAAAAAAAAACAACAAAAGAGCATTCTTTATATATATATACACATATATATATGTGTATATATATATATATATATATATTTAGTTGTCCAGCTAATTTCTTTCGATTTTTTTAGCAGAGACGGGGTCTCGCTCTTGCCCAGGCTGGTCTTGAACTGCTGAGCTCAAATGATCTGCCTGCCTCGGCCTCCCAGAGTGCTAGGATTACAGGCGTGAGCCACCGCACCCGGCCTGTTCTCTGATTTTAAAGCTTAACGTTCCCCCAATATTTAGACTTGAAGAGATTTCTTCACTGCTTAGTTTCACCATTTTTAAATTAAGATCCAAAAATTATAGATTGGCATAAAATTAAGTGTAAGTCTACTTTCCTCAGGTATCACAACCTTTCCATTAATCAAGTCACACTGATTTCCCAGATTTTACTGAACTTGTCAATTTATATAACAGCTTAAGCCAAATAAATTTCTTCCCTATTTCAACAGTGATTTTCAAAGTGTTTCTTACATTCTTTTGCAAATACATCCAGTCAGCCACCCTGGCACCTACTGTCTCTTCCCTCTTCTGCTGATCTAACCCCACCCTCACCTCTGAGCCCTAATCCCCTATGCCTGCTTTTGAAATATGGATGCCTGCAAAAGATCAAAGTTTGCTCTGCATGATGCCAAAGAAGGGTGGAAGTGGAAGGGAAATACTTTATGTCCTATTTCTGTTATTTTCTAATGGAGAATTATATTAGCTCAGTTTCTGTCCTTACATCTTAAGGCATTTTGCCAGAAACAGCCCTTTTAGCATTTGCATCTTGTATTTTCAGCATATCCTGTCTCCTATCCCTCTACCAAGATTTGATGACAAAGGAAAGATAGGTAAGGAAATGCATTTGAATGAAACAGGAAAAACAGAAGGCTCTACTCACAATCTCAGCTACTTCTCACTCCTGTCATGCTATGTGTAAGGAATCTGGCTACTTGTCACTGGGCACAGGTCACCACCACCTAGCCTTGCTACATGCTCTGGAATGTCCTTTCTCCATGTATGCCTTGGACACATTGTCTTGACAACAGTTTCAGTGGCTCTCTGAATGATATCAGCATCACTCAGGTGGAATTATGGGTTGAATTGTGTTGTCCCAAAAAATATATAGGAGTCCTAACCCTCTTGTAGCTGTGAATGTGACCTTACTTGAAAACAGGTGTTTTGTGGATATGATCCATTTAACATGGGGCCATTAGGAAGGCTCTTAAATTAATCCAACATGGCTGGTGTCTTGAAAAGAAGTCCACGTGAAGACAGAGGCAGAGATCAGAGTCACGCTGCCACAAACCAAGGAATATCTGGGACTATCAGAAGCTGAAGAGACAAGAAAGAATCCTCCTCTGACGCCTTTGGAGGAAGCATGGCTCTGCTAACACCTTGTTTTTTGACTTCTAACCTCAGAATTGTGAAAGAATAAATTTCTTTGTTTTAAGCCACCCAGTTTTTGCTACTTTGTTATGGTAGCCCTAAGAAGTTAATTAATGTTAATTTTCTGCTCCTTCTCTGTACTATATCTTCTTTCCACTGGATCATATTATTTGTTATAAATGAACACTCTGTGAGAACTTAGACAAGTTCGTTGTTCCCTCTAAGCTTCAGATTCCTGACTTGTCAAATGCTTTCAATATTCCCCTCCATAATTAAATAGCTTAAATCAAGTAAGAAACATAAAATATCTGACATGTAGTAGGAGTTAATGATTATTTCACTCCCTGCTTCAATAATTTCTAACAACTTTTTGATTAAACATAATCTTAACATTTTTGATTTCATAGTTATGAAATTATTTCAAGACATGTAGTGTTGTAAAATATTTTATTTAAAATGAAGTTACACATATATATTAGATATTAATATGAACTTATGTTTATCTTAATATGTAAACATATATGAATATATAAATATATATGGGTAGATACAGAAATAGTTACAGATCTGTTTGTGTGATGGTTAATTGTATATGTTAACTTGTCTGGGCCACAGTTCCCTAAAGTTTGATTAAACGTTATTCTAGATGTTTTTATGAGGGTCTTTTTGGATGAAATTAAATCAGTGGATTTCACTTAGTAGATTTTGAGTAAAGTATTAATATATTGCCCTCCACAAGGTGGATACATTCCATTTAATCCTCTGAAGGCCTACAGAGACCAAAAAGACTGCCCTAATCCAAACAAGAAGGAATTCTGTAGCAGACCCGAACAGCAACATCTACTCGTCTTTGGGTTTCTAGCCTGCTAGCCCATCCTATAGAGTTTGGACTTGTCAAGACTTCACAACTGCCTGAACTAATTCCTTAACATAAATTTTTATATATATTAATTTATAATATATAACATATATATACATGTATATTTGTGTATACACGAATGCCGCATTGGTTCTGTTTCTTTGATGAATCTAATGCAGTATGTATACATAGCTTATTTATTAATAGAATGCATACATATATTACTTAGCTTTATCCATTGAGAAGTCCTAGAAGCAATGAAGCAGTGACACCACGGTAGCAACAATCAGACCCAACACTCAGACATTGATTTCCAAATATTAATATTATTCTCCACTGGAAAAAAAAAACAACAAAAGAGCATTCTCTGTGGAAATAGCAAATGGCTGATTCTAGGACCAGGGCAGAAAAAAATAAAAGATGAGCCTGGAGTTTCTTTTAGCTCCAGAAAGTAAGGAAGTGCTCTAGAACAAAAGGATGGGACACTTCAAAAGGACACAAATAACCTAAAACAGCTCCGAATTACCAAAGCTGGAAAACTTTGAAGAACAAAATAAGTGATATAGTACTGCATTATAAACTAAAGTATAAAATAAGTATACATGAATGCATACTGATATAAAACAAATGGCTGAATGAATAAAATGTCTTCCAGAAGAATTCCAAATAAAATGCGTAGATATTTCCCAGTACAGGAGGTGGAGCTTAATTCCTACCCCCACGTCCACTGGAGGGTGGCCTAGACTTAATGACTTGCTTCCAAAGAATAGAGCAGGGAAAAGAACAACAGCAACTGTACAATGGAAAAACTTAGCCAAATAATCAAGGTTAACCTCATGAGTGATGTAACCTGGCTACCACGTACTTCCGATGTGATGTGAAGTGAAGAGAAAGGCACTTCACCTCTCTTGTAATCTTTCCAAAACCCATAAACACAGTCTAATCATGAGAAAAACAGACAAACTCAGATTGGAAGACATTGTACAGAATACCTGGCTGGCACTTCTCATGATCATCAAGGTCATTCAAAGCAAAGAAAAACAGAGGAACTGCCACAGACTAGAAAAGACTGGGTGACATGACATCTAAATGGAGTGTGGTACCTTTGGTAGGCTCTGGAACATAAAGAGAACATTAATGAAAGTCCTGGTGAAATGCAAATAAAGCCTGGAGTTCAGTTAGTATTATAGCAATGTACCATGTCAGTTTCTTAGTTCTGATAAATGTACCATGGTCATGTTAAATGTTAACAATAAGGGTAACTGAGTGAGAGTTTTGAGAACTGTTTGTAATATCTTTGTCACCTTTCTATGACTCCCAAATTGTTACAAAATAGAAAGTTTATTTTTTTAAAAAGGTAGCACAAATCTAAAAAATATCAATA
The DNA here is from genome assembly GCF_000956105.1 of Propithecus coquereli. NCBI lineage: Eukaryota > Metazoa > Chordata > Mammalia > Primates > Indriidae > Propithecus > Propithecus coquereli. The sequence continues at coordinate 2,206,729 of NW_012147797.1, read as the reverse complement.
GTAGACATGGGTTTATGATGAAAAATAACATGTCTCTGACCAATACTTCTCTTCCTTTAATCCTCTTCTCTACTTTTAAACAGGTATCATCGTCTATACTATTTCTTAATTAATTAAAGAGTAGCTTTGGTGTTTGTAGAATTATAGGTGGAAATAGAGACCTTACTCAGAATCCACTCTCAATAGTTTCTTTTTGTGAGAGATTGTTATTATTTTTTGTTATTTGTTTAGTTTTCTTTATGTCATAAATTATATTCTTATACTTTTATTCTTATTCCATCAATAGGCAATATCTCTCAAATATCCATTTTTCAAGATGTGTATGTTATTACCACCCACAACATTTTTTCCAGCTCTTCTTAAACTTCCTTCCTTTAGTTGCTAAAACACTTTTATCATGTGCTATCAAAATTAATTACATTTTATTTTGCTTTATAATCAAAATCAATCCTTCTGATCTTTAGTTTAGTTTATAAAGTTTATAAAAGCAGTAAGAGGTGGTTTTCATTTATGTCCATCTAAATAATGTTTGTATGGAACGACAAGGTATGATACTGTGATCACATTTTCATGTTTTATTCATTCATTCATTCTTTCATTTCTATTTTTTTCTGGAATATAAAGGTGACTTTTTTCTTTATAGCTTTTGTCATATTTGAGGTTCTTCAGAGTTCTAAAAATAACAAACCTATGATACCCCTCTTTTTTTTCTTTTTCTTTCAGAAATAATTCCCCTTTCTAATTTTCTATTCTATTCTGCTGTTTCAATCTGAGCTGATTACTGTATAAACCCTTCTGATACAATTCTATGTGACTCATGGGTGGTATTCTCTATTTTCTATATTCCATAGGTCTGTCCTGCTCTTTTTATTTATTTGTTTGTTTACTCCCTATTTTTTCTGGAACTCACACTTGAGGAGCTTCCTAAGAAACTCTATGTGCAGAGTGACATTATGACACCTTAATTGTGTGCCAGGGACTACCCTGTCCACCATCCTCTCCATACGATGAGGATTGGTTAACTCAGAAAACATTGTAGCATTTTTTTCCAGGATGCAATTTTGTTGTTAAGAAAACCGATGCTTGTTTGATTATTATTCTTTTGTAGTTGACTAGTTTCGTTTCTCTCTTAAAAATTCCTCTTTGTCATTGTGGTGTTGAAATTATGCAATACTTATTGTATATATTTTTTAAACAAAAAAAAGGCATACAAATTTTATTACATGCACACACGTGCTCAGATGTTGTGCAAAATATAAGAACTCAGAGAAATGGTCAAATTGTTGATGCTTTTATATCATCTTGAGGTTACAGAAAGAATAGGGGTTCAGAGCATGGCGAAATAGGTTATGGGAGCAGGAGAAGAAAGTAAATGTGTATCTTTTTCACATGCTGTGCTACTATTCAATTAGCCCTTTTGTTCTATATCTCTCAGAAGTGACTATTAAGTTCTTTTTAATTGTTTCCCTTGTATTTTCTCTTTTCTTGCTTTCTAGAATGACCCTTGTTTATTTGTGGACGTTTTCTTTTCTTTTGTGAATATCTGTTTCCCAGGGTCATTTATTTGTTTACTTTGACTTTTTCATGTTTTAGACTTCTCCCAACCGTCCTGTGCATGTTGATTATCCATTATATGGGTTCATGACCATGAATTCTTCTGATGTGTGAAGCACCTGATTACCAGACTTTGTTTTAGGATGAGGTTGGAGAGCTGGATTGCTAAACATGGGGCTCCCTATCTATCACAAGATAGATGGTCTTATTTTGGGTGGCTACTTCCACACATTCAACTACCCTTAAAAGGTTAATTTTTGATTGTAGAATTAGAAAGCTGTCTTCCAAGTGTTTTGCATTCAGTTGTGGGAAATGAAGTAGGCCAATTATGCTATCTACCTGCTTTAAATTAATCTCCTGCCTTTTATGGTAACTGCTGCTCCAAGTCCTGAACCTTCCTATGGTTTTGCACCACCTATTGACTCTATCCTCACTAGCTGCTGCCTTCTCTTCCTGTCCTCTAGGCCACAGATTTTTCTATCCTGTTCCAATAGTACCACTTTACCATCTGCTTTCTGTGTTACAGAAATGTTACAAGCTTGTGAATAGCACCATTCTGCTGACTTTGTTGCAAATTTGTATTCTTTATGAATCCCTTTAATATCACTTTAATGTAAAGTTAAGTGGAAAAAGATATAAACGCAAGTGTTCCATCTACCATTGTGAACAAAGCCTCCCTTCCCCCATCAATTAGCCCTTGATCCACACTCCCACACACACTGCTTTTTGTTTGGAATTCTTGTTGCTCCATTTCACCTTAACATTGGTAAAAATTTTGTTTTGCACTGGGAAGATGAACTCACTAAGAAAAACACAATGCTCATACAATTGTTCCCAAGACACCTTGATAACAAATTCTGGGTATTCTAAGAGTTCACTACATGTGAGAAACTGGACAATTCTAAAAGTAAAATACATTATGTGTTATGTAGAAAAGATTGACCATCTTCTCTCATTTAATTCCTGGCCCTAATTCCTCATCTACAGAATTAAAGAAAAAAAAAAAAAACAAAAAAAACCGAAGCCCCTTTCTGAGTTAAATATTTTACAACTTTATACATAATCCATATGTTAGAGGGCTGTTTTATAATTTTAAATAACATCTCAATAGTATAATCAGGCAACAATATTATTATCATTTTCAAGGCATGTTATAAAATATTTTCAAAAATGGTTTTGATTCATGAATGGAAAGAATATCTTGGAATTTGTCCTCATAATTCTTCCAATTTAATGCCACTTTATTTATTTATAATGCCACTTTATTATACACTATGTCTGAGTAAGAATATATATATTAAACATTTTCATATAAAATTTTTCATACATTTACTAGTCTTGGAGACTATGTGAGTCACTGTATCCTCTTGCAAGGATATTTTTCTTTATCAACAGACAGTATAATTACCTTTTATGTGGAGTGGATCAGTGACTTTAATGACATTTTAATGGATTTTAAGTGGATCCTGACCCTGACCTTATCTTATTTGTATGTGACTTTCCATAAACCATTAGGCCTATTCCTTTTATTCAGTTAAGTTGTGCGAAACAAAGCTGGCACATGCCCCGCTTGCCTTACATTCCTTTTGTTATATGATGAAACAATATTTGTAAATCGCTTTAACTCCTATTATAAATTAGTGACAAGATTGGAAAGTTATTTTCAATTATGGCATAAAAAAGAATATTGGTGAGCCAATTTTGGATGAGTGCTTTTGAGATAAACATTCCATATGACGCGATTTCCAACATTAGGAATGGCCTCTGTGTAATGTATGGTCATTTCAATGGGGTCTAGGCCGACTTGTCTTTCTCCACTGGAGTTATTTATAGAGTTTCCTTATGTGACTGGCTGGTCTCTTTAAACTACTTATTGTAAAAACATGGCCATTTTTATTTCTGTATGTAAAATAACAAAATTAAAAGCATTAATTAAATGCTTTAATTAATTAAATTAATTAAAGCAAAATGCATTAAAGCAGAGAGTTTATAACCATACTTTGGTCGTGATAATATAATTTTATACAAATTATAAACACTTTTCTTAATTTAGAAGATATCTTTAATTTTCATTTTGGAGAGAAACCAGTGTTATCTTCTAAAAATCAGTTTTCTAATTGATTAAACTAATTAGTTTAATCTAATTGATTAAAATAAATCAACCTGATTAAACTAAAAACTACCTTTTATTCCTAAATGATCTGCAATATGTAGAATCCTAGACATAAAAGGGATTTTGGAGATCGTCTTGTCTAATCTATTCATTATACCTAAGGAAACTGAAGCTTGGAATGGTTGGCGATTGTTAGGGTACCAAAATTAATATGCAGCAGAGTCTCAGAGAGAACCAATATCTGTTGGTCACTAGACCAACAGGGTTCTTCCAATTGTCACTTTATGTCCGCTACACTTTCATACTTTAATGAATCAGACAGTCATTCTTCATTGGTTCAAAGAACTGACACGAATGAGTAAACATATCAAAAGCTATTTGTCATTTACCATTATACAGGAATTTGTAGAGTTCTGGCATTAGAGGATAAGGATCTCAGAGGCCATCTAATCTATCTTCCACTGTCTGTACCCTAAGACCGTGTGTGTTATGTGTAATATTACATAGAATATATATATATATATATACACGCATGTATCTTTTTTTTTTTTTGCTTTAAGAACCAGCTTACTTTATTGGAAACAACGGTAAAACTGAAAGGTCAAAACTTAAGTGAACATTCTGAAAGGGCAATATGCACACCTGGCTGGTGGCCTAACCTGGGAAGTTACCCATAGCTGTGAGGACAGTCCCAGATCAGTTCTCCTTGTCGCCGCCTCCGACCACGGTGAGCTTGTCAAAGAGGTACTCGGCCAGGCCGGCGTCCGCGGCCGCCATCTTGCGCAGGTTGGTGAGGTAGCCGCCCAGCTCCTTGATGGCCTTGACCTGCTCGTGTAGGTAGTGGCTCTCCAGGAAGTCGCGGAGCTGCACGTCGCCCTTGTCGGTGGCCAGCTGGTGCAGCTCCAGGAGGCTCTGGTTGACGCTCTTCTCCAGGTGGAGGGCGCACTCCATGGCCTGCAGCCCGCCCTCCCAGTCGTCGCGGTCGGGCTTCCTGATGTCGCGAAGGCAGATGCGGCCGCCGCGCTGGTTCTGCAGGCCCATCAGCTTCTTCGCGCGCTCCCTCTTCTCGTGCGACTGGCGCAGGAAGTAGCGGGAGAAGTGCTTCAGGGCCACGTCGTCGCGGTCGAAGTAGAAGGCCATGGAGAGGTACACGTAGGAGGCGCGGAGCTCCACGATGATCTGGCTGTTAATGGCGGCCTCGCAGTCGGGGTGGTAGTTTTGGCGCACCTGAGAGAGCGCGGCCATGACGGGCAGCGCAGGCGCGGGGAGCATGAGGAACACGAGGGCGCCTCGGGAGCGCGGGCTGTGGAGCGGGCAACCGCGGTCTGGCGTTGGCGGCAGCAGGGGCCTTGGGGTGAACCCAGGAAGGGCGAGGGCGGTGGCCGGCGGAGGGCAGGCTCCTGGCCGGGCGGGTGGCGAGTAAATGGCAGCGGGTCTGCCCGGAACCGGAAGTGGGCCTGGGGGCCGTTAAAAACGAATATATCTTTATTTATCTTTTGTATTCGACTTCGTACGCCGTGTATATTTTTAACTTTTGAGTTTTTTTATCGAATTAAAACTATCATTGAGTACACACTATGTAAAAGACATAACATTTAGCAATTTACATATATTACCTAATTTAATTTTCCCAATAATCCAGAGAAGTTCTTTTATGCCCAATCATAGACAATGAAACAGTGTTGAGGAAACAGTCTTTGAGAGAGTGAACATCTCACTTCATATCTCATAGAGCAGGGATTCAAATTCAAGTATATCTTTCTCCACAGCTTGTACTGTTAACCATACTTTTCTTTGGCTTTTCACACTTCTTCCAAACTGCCAAGCTTGCTCTCACTTCAGGGTCTTCAACCTTTTGGGTCTCTGTGTCTGGGAATGCTCTCCCCGCCATGGTGGAGTGATTCATGCCTTCTACTAATTGGGATCTCGGCTGAAATATCACTTCCTCAGAAAGTTATTTCTTGTTCATTATCATCTATCTGTCTACATATATGTATATATATCTTCTATTGTCCTTTCTCCCTACTAGAATGTAAATTTTATGAGAGTAATAAATTTGTTTCCCTCACCACTATAGTATCCCTAGTCTAATATCTGGCAATGGAGTAGCTCTCAAAAAGTGTGACTTGAATGAATAAATAAATTTACACAATTTATAGACTGTCAGTATTTTCTACATTGTTATAATCTCATCATAGGTGTTAATAAACATTTTTAACAAAATAATTTATTTTCACTTATAGTATATATTATTTTGCCTGAGGGATATAATTTTCTTAATTATTCTCTATTTTTAAAGTTTTAAAACATTTAATTTTCTTTCAACTTTTTCTACATTACGGCTTCTCAACTATGCACTATTGACATTTTGGTTCAGCTGTTTCTTTGTTGGGGGTGGGGGTGGGAGGCTGTCCTGTGCATTATGGGTTATATAGCGGCATCCCTAGTCTTTATGCACTAGCAGCTAGTAACTTCCCATCCCTGAGCTGTAGAAACAAAATGTCTCCAGATATGACCACATGTGTTCCTTGGGGAAAACTCCAGTTGGGGACCACATTTCTAAATCATCCTGCAATAAATACCTTTAGGTATAATGTTCTTTCCATATTTAAAAGTATTTCTAAGGGTTAGCATCTCAGGTTTATTTTATGGATGGCAAAACAGAGGCTTAGAGAGTAAAAGACTTTGCCCAAGTTTACAGACTTATGAAGTAGTCTGTATGAGGTCAATATGAGATCAGTATTAGATCACGGCTTATTGTTTGAGTGCTGTTTCAGGACCCCTAAATGCAGGCCTCGTGTACTGTGGTGCCAGTACAGTACCTCGCTTCTCGATTTCCCCCTTCACCCTATTTCCACTCCTTTCTCCCAGGATTACTTTGATTTCTCCTATCCCAACATCCAGTAACCTATTTTTTTTTAATCTCACTCTTGGGAACTCATGTTCTCCCTGTCTGTCCCCTTTTCTTTACCTCTCCCTTTGTCTTGATCAGGTTCAGCAGAAGATGACCCTCAGCCAAGGATGGATGTGTAAGCAATTGATTAAAGAAATACTACTAATCAATACTGGTTAGAGAGTTGGAGGAAAGAGGAGAGGGAAGGGAAGGGTGCAGGTACACAGGCATAAATCCTGCAGAGGGTAACTTTAGCCTGATTTTGCAGGGAGATCTGGAGTATATGTTACACCTTAGAGTTGAGTCAACTAGAAGCAAGAGAGCTGGTTTTCATAGCATCTGATGGTCTTCTGTCATTGTTACATACAGAAATGGTAGAGAATAGATAGATAGATAGATAGATAGATAGATAGATAGATAGGATCTGTGAAGGGCTCCCATATTCTTCACTACGAACTTCTCAGGTACCGAGTCATCTCCACCAGGAAATTTACCATTTGCTCACTGTTTTCTGTTCCTGCAATCACTCTACTGGGTCCTGGCTAATCAGCCAGGGCCATTTAAGCTGGATATGAACAATGGTTATGGGAATCAAAGATCTGAGATAGCCTCCTTGTAGACGTCCTTGTTTTTTATCTCAAAAGAAAAAAAAAATGGAGTTTGCCCATGTGTACGGAAATCACTGACATTTTGATAAGAGATCTCTGGATCAAAAGTGTTCTCTTAGGGAATGCCCATTTCAAGGCCCTGTCATATGTCAAACTGGAATTTTTGGCTTGAGGAAAATGGCAATTATCTCACTTAGCAACAGCTGTCACCTTCTTGGAGGTTTAAATTTAACTTTGCAGCTACAAGCTGGTCATCTTTAGATTCATAAATATGAATTCATTGTAACAGAAGGGACACCAAGGGCACACAGGAGGGACACACAGCAAAGACAATGACAGTCTTATTTCAGTGTCATAAAGGAATTGTCATATGAACCTTAACACAAATTCCCGCAACTGAGCATCATGCAACTATTGCCCAATAAAGTTAAACAGAGTGATTGCACTTGGTCTTAATTGCCCAATTTCTATCATTAAAAAAATAGGCTCTGAATAACACAGTGATGCATAATAGAGACAGAAATTTTAAAATTTCTTCATATCAGAGATAATAACCACAATCTAAAAATAAATATCAAACTATCAAGACTCCAATGCAAAATACATATCTATCTGGATATGATATCATGTATAGGGAAAATTTATGTTATTAATATAAGGGCTATTTATTAGACACTCCCTATCAATAGCCTCTTTCATCCTTCTGCTCTGTTGCTTGGCCACCTTTCTTCTCTCTCTTCTCTTTCCCTTTTCCTTTTTTCCATCTTCAATTTAGTGTTTATTTCTTAAGAAACAAGTTTATGTATTTCTTAGTCATCTCTTTGCTAACAGAAACTTCCTCACTTTTCAGCTGTAAAAATTAAGGTGTTTTTCTAAAGAATTCTCTAAAGAGGAGTTCTAATGTCCACTGATTAAATAATTGTTCTCAATGTGCTTCAAATACATTGATGATATTTGAGAAAGTTATTGCAAGCAGACAGCAGACTTATTCTCTTAATATTAAAGGGCTGACAAAAAACTCAAGCCAATTTGTACAATCAGATTGCTATTTAAGAGTTCCAGTTCTGAATAAAAGGCTCAGTTTTCTCTCTATCCAGCAAACACTGCCTGATCCACAGCTCCTGCCAGCATTCTCATAGCTGCCCCAGACAGTCGGTTGCAGAAACTCTGGCTGAGTCATGTCTCTGTTCAGCTACTCAGGAATGACCCATCCCTTAGGGACATTCCTGAGATGTGCCAGCGATGTGTTTCTGGTCTCCACCTATTTCTTTGTCATGCCCCAGGCTGTGCCCACATTAGTGGAATTTCCAGTGCATTGCCATGCTCGGTAGGACAAAGGAAAGTCTGCAGAATTGCTACTTAATATTACTCAATAAATTAGTAACAGAAGCAATGAATGGAATGGAATGAAAATTTCTTGGCTCTTAGCCTCAGATAGAACCACTTCCTTCCTATGAACAAATAGCAGTTAATAGGTTGGCTTAGGGGGCTTCAGGAAAGGGATAGCTTCTAAGAAGTGAATTTTACTCTGGATAAAATATGGAAAATACCCTTTTCAAGAGGAGTGGCTATACTACTTTTTTTCTCCCTCTTTGAGTGTTGATTCTATATTACTCAGGTAATATAGAATCAATGAACAAATATTTGCTGATTTCAATATTACACAAAATGATTCAAATAGTTACTGAACAAACATCTGCTGATTTAATAAATAACATAATAATTCATATATGAAATGTTTTTTGTTAGATTCTATAAATATTATATTCTTTCCTCTCAAGCAGTACTTTCCTTTTATTCCAGGATAGCCTCCAAAACAAAATTGCTGCTGCCACCTTAAAAAAGACAGCCATCTGAAAATAAAATAAAAAAGGTAACAAGTTAATAAAATATAATAAAAAGATGGTGGAGACTGTCAAATGTAGAGAATGCAGAAGCAGTTTTTCTTTTGCTCCCTTTTTTAATAATAGCCCCTTCTGTACCAAAACAAAAGGATAGGAATGGATAAATTTTCTTTCAGACTCAAGAAAACTGCTTCATATCACTGTTTCCTATTTGTCTTTTTCAAGATGCCATCCTGCTGTTGACATCTAAAATATCTCTTCAGTTTAAAGGCTCCATTTGTTCCTTCACTGCAATCGTCCCAGTGCTATAGAAACTCCTCCCTCTGAACTTCTCACCCGGTACTCAATGTGTTGATGCTAGACTCATGACCTGACGCCGATCCGCACATATGGACAAACATCACTGTTGGATCAACAACACTTTCTGCAAAGCGTTCCTTTTGAGACATGTATCTAAGGTGGCAATGGTTAACAAGAACTAGTGAAAAAGATAAAATCTATTTGCTCCACTAACTGTGGTCATTCATCCTTAATTTATTTCATGCTTCAAAACACCACCACTGTTTCGTTTCAAAAAAATCAATCTGGGCACAGTGGCTCATGCCTGTAATCCTAGCACTCTGGGAGACAGGAGGATGGCTTGAGCTCAGGAGTTGGAGACTAGCCAGAACAAAAGCAGGACCCTATCTCTACAAAAAATAGAAAAATTAGCCAGGTGTTGTGGCATGGGCCACTGGTTCCAGCTGCTTGGGAGGCTGAGGCCGAAGGATTGCTTGAGCCCAGGAGTTTGAGGTTGCTGTGAGCTACCATGACGCAGTGACACCGTTGCACTCTATTCAGGGAGGCAGAGTGAGATTCTGTTTCAAAATAAATAAACAAACAAATAAAAAACAAAAAACATTCTGAGTATTCATTCCACTTTCCTATTCAAATCTTGCCTGGATCCTTATTTCCTAGAAAATTTAAGATAAACTTCTTAGTATGGTAAAATGGCTTTCCAATGTGACCTTAACCGATCTCTTCCTTTGCCTGTCTCATTATAAGTTCTGAGATCAATAAGCTTTAAATCACTCATTGTTCTCAACATGTGATTCCCTCTCAAGTCTCTGTCTTTGCATTTGCTCTTCCCTTGAGCTAGAATAACTTTTTCTTCCACACTGCAGCTGCTTCTCAGTTTTAGGATTTGTTTTAATTGGAACTATGAAGACATTTCAATTATAGCTTTTGTTTTTTACATTATATTTTACTTATTTTATATAGTTCTCACTGAACTCTGAACTCTTTGCAGACAAAAATCATGACTTGATCGTTTTTTTAACATTGAATGTGAAGTGTAGGCAGATTGGGGGCCAAAAGCCAATTGCAGGATCTCACCGCTACTAGCTGAGGAGTATTGGTTAGTGCATTAAAGAGAAACAGGTCCTGCTGCACTAGCTTTCCAAATAGGCACCACTTTTTAAAAAATGTATTAAGATGCAGTGATAGCTACAGACCTGCATGGGGATGTCCTAGCTATTAATTTTCCTTAGAGCAGTTAGAATGGCTCTTAGAAACATCAGATGATTAAAGGAAATGGATTATGGATACAACTTTAGAAGAAAACCAAGCCATTAGAGTCATTCCCTTAATAAAGCAAATTCTCTTAGAAGGTACGATACTTTAGGCAGCATCTTAGTATTCATTTATTTATTATCTCTTTAACAAATGTTTATTGATGATCTTCTCTGTGTAAAATATCATGCCATGTAGAGGTGACACAACAGATAAATATCTCTTATGAAGCTTACATTCTGAGGGCAAAGAAAAACAATAAATAACTACTGTGTAATAACATAAATTATTATGTTATTAATTATTTAATTGTAATCTGAGAATCAAGGTTAAGAAACCATAGAATAGAAGACTATGATCTAAACTTTGTGGTCAGGCAAATTTTCTATGAGGAACTGATATTTAAGCCATGATATGAGGATGGCAGGAGTTAGGTAGGTGAGGAGGGGATGGCAGAGAATGCCTGGCTCTTAGGTAATAGCCTGTGCAAATCCCCCGTGGTTGTGTGGTGGATCTAAAGAAGGCAGAAATGTTTGGAAAGCAGAAACTTAGGACAAAATGTGTTAAGATGAGTTGAGAGACTCAGGGAGTTATCAGATTTTTGGGGCCATATTGAGAATTTTAAATTTTGTTATAAAAGCAATGAGTAGTCATTTGCTCTTCCCTTTAAGAAGAATTTTGAGTAGAACATTGATTTCCTTAGATTTTTCTGCCTAAAGTATCATAGCTTTGAGATGGATGATGTTGATGTGATGAGTCCGGTTAGCATTGAAGAAGTAATGACACTTGAAATATATTGATCTACAATTAACAGGACTTGATGCTAGATTGCATGTAAAGTTTAAGGGAGAAGGAAGTATCAAAGATGACTGCCTGCTTTCTGGCTTAAGTGATTGAGTAGATGTAGAAGCCACTCTCTACCAATAATACACAGGAGGGGGCAGTGGGCAGCTCATACCTTTAGTTCTGGAGACATTGAATGTCAGGTAGCTATAGTAAATCCAAGTGGGCCCAGTAGGTAAATGGTTACACTGGTATGAGCTCAAATGACGGTTATAGGACAGAGATATCTATACAGGGTAAATGAAGCCATTGGAGAAGATAATAAAGCCCAAATAAAAAGTGTGAAGTGGAAAGGGCAGAAGGACTAGAAGAGAGCCCCGAGGAATTACAGCACTTAAAAGTTTAATAAAGGAGAGGTGTCAGCTAATCAGACTGAAAGTAAATGTGAAGTAATTTACCAGGAGGAACAGTTAGCGAGCTAGAGATTTAAAAGGAGAAAGTACTTTCACAAATATTTTCAAAAGACTTGGATAATTTCCATGACAAAGTCTTTATTCTACACATAAGCAATTTAAGTGAAGTTCAGAAAAAAATGTTAGTAAATATTTAATAGTTGTAAAAATAATACTGGTTCAAATACTATAAAATCTAATATGGATAGATATTATATGATTTTTTTTTCTGAATAGAAGCAAAAATATTTGCCTAATGAATTCTTCATATGAATAATAGCATTGTGTAATTAGAAAAGTAATGTAATCAAAATTGCCTAAGATTATTAGATGAATAAAAAAGGTTAAAAAGTGAACTTTGGAAGAAAATAAAGCAATCCAATCCAAGGATAAAATTTCCAGGCTAAAAATCAAACTTCTGTGCTAACCATCACCATTTTGACACTCTCCATTGTCATCAGATAACTAATTAATTTTGATTTATGTCATAAATCATCCCATTTGCCTAGCAATGAGTTGGCTTTTAAATTTACCTCCCTATAATGTTCTTCTGAGAGCACACAAATGTGTTGGTCATGGAACTTCCTGCTGGAGCAGTGAACTAATGTTGATAAGCAAGTTTAAGTCAAATTTCATTTTATAAAAAATTAACATATGATGAAGCATAGACCAGGGTATTTTTTTAGATTTTTAGTCAGAATTTAATTATTCCTTTTAGAAAGTAATTATTAGTAAAATCTAATTTTCACCTCAAGGAATTCCCTTACAATAAAAATACCCCTTGAGAATTAAATTTTCCTTTTCAGAAACAAGTCAAATGGCCTGGATGTGTGACATTGTCATTACTATTAGTGCCATAGGAAAAGAGATTTAGACTGGAAAGTAAACTTGTGTTCCTAAATCTCTCTACAGTAAAACTAAATATCCTGGGCTTTTAGAAAGCATTTGTAGTAAGTCTTGAAACAGAGTACAATGTAAGAACAGGGCAGACAAGATAAATGAATTTGTCCAAGTCAAGAGTTAAGAGGGTTTCTGAAATGTTCAAAGCACTGAAAAAGCACTCTCAGAATCATGACAATATTATTGTTAAACCTTGCATATAGTAGTAAGTGGTTTGAATACCAGAGAGCTAGGAATTTCAGAAATCCACTTCTCTTCTAGGAAAATTAACATTTGAGATATACTTAGAAAAATGAGAATTTCTATAGGCAAAGAAAGATGGTAAGACTCTATTGTCTGAGAAAAGATACACAGGGTTGCATGAAAATGAAAGTGGGTTAGAGGAAATAGCTGGTATTATGGTGCATCTAGAGCCCAAATCTAAAAGGAGCCCAAAAGGAAGCAGCAAGAGGTTAGGGTAAAATAGCAGCACAGGATATAGCCATTGTTTAGCCCATCTAGCACTTTTCTCTCATTCTGAGAAGAGCTATTTCTTCTTTCAATGAACTATTTCTCATCTTACTCCAAATGTACAGTTTTATTTGAGGCTGCCTATTATGATATATTGCCTGGCTCCCAATCCCATCCTTAACACAAGGATGAGCAAGTGGCTCTTGTTGGCCTAACAGAAATTCTTCTCTAGGATTTTTGTTTTTAAATTGAAACAAAGGGCAGCTACTTCTCTGTCTTTTCTGCAGTTTGGTCATTGTATTAGACTGAATAATGCACCTCCCCAAAGATATCTACATCCTAATCCATAGAGCCTGTGAATATGTTAGGTTATGTGGCAAAGGGAAATTAAGGTTGCAAATATGCTCACCTTAAAATATGGAGATTATCCTGGATTATTCATTTGAGCCGAGTATAATCACAGGGCCCTTAAATGTGGAAGGAGGAGGAAGAAGAGGAGGTCAGAGTAATGAGATGTTAGGAGGACTCAATCCATTTCTGCTGGCTTTGGAGATGGAGGAAGAGGAGTACCCTTTAGAAGCTGGAAAAGGCAAGAAAACAGACCTTCTCCTATGGCCTCCAGAAAAAACATAGCATCGTTGATACCTTGACTGATATCCAGTGTATTCATCTTCTTGAACAGCCATAACAGAATACCATAGGCTGGGTGGCTTAAACAGCAGACATTTATTTTTTTTATAGTTCTAAATGCTGGAATTTCAAGATCGAGGTGTCATCAAGATTGATGACTGGTGAGGCCTTCCTTCCTGGCTTACAGAGGGCTGCCTTCCTGCTACATCCTCACATGGACTTTCTTCTGTTTCCACGGAGAGAAAGAGAGAGATCACTAGTGTCTCTTCCTCTTCTTAAAAGGACACCAGTTCTATCAAATTAAGATCCCACTTTTATTACCCAATTTAATCTTTAATACCTTCATATAGGCTCTACTTCCAAATACAGTCATATTGGAAGTTAAGGCTCCAGTACATGAATTTGGGAGGGATGCAATTCAGTCCATAACACCCAGCATAACATGTTTTGGTCACCTGAACTATAGAATTATAAGACAATACATTTGTGTTGTTTTAAGCCAATAGGTATGTGATAATTTGTTACAGCAGCAATAGAAAACTCATATAGTTATATTAGCCAAAAAAAAAAATATTTTGGCTTAATCTGGATGAGTTTCTGTCACTTTCAAAAAAGAGTGCTGATTTGGATTCAGCACATTTGTAAAGAATTAGGACCATAATGCCATTGAGGCTTTTGCTAAAAAGAGGAATATGATCTAATTTATATTTAGGGCAATTAATACGGATTCTGGATTAGAAAGGCAAGAATTTGGAACCTATTGATTAGTTTAAGTAACAGAAAATAAAATTATTTACAATGTATAGAACCTAATAAAAATTAAAAGTATTACCATTATTGATGGGTTCATTCCCATATTATTATATCATATGACTATTTGTACTCTGGAGATTGTGCCATTTTCGTAGGGAGCAGCCAGTTTTAGGACCTAACACAAAGGACTGTTTAGGATACTTGTGCACAATAACACAGTATAAATTTATTCCATCAAAAATAAAAAGAGGGAGACACACACACTGCAAAAAGAAAGAAAGAAAGGAAAAAAGGAAGGAGGGAAAGAAAGATGAAGGAAGGGAAGATTCTGTGGTGGATTTCTACTTAGGTTCAAAGATGGTCACTTTGATTACTCTTTCCAAT
>NW_012147797.1:2188471-2188910 GCF_000956105.1 Propithecus coquereli | reverse complement strand
TACATATTACTATTACCTATGCTCTTGTGACTATTTAAATATATTGTCTTTGTATAGTGAAAATGCTATCTAATGGTGTGCTACTAAGTGTAGCTTTTCAAATCTCATTGGCATCATGTTGTTAGATTTAAATCAGCTGTGGAGGGAGTATATACTACAAAATCAGCACCGGCCTCACTGAGCTTGCTTATAACAATTACCAGCACACCACTTCAGTTGGAATAGAGTTGGATATACTAGACCATAGAGGAAATGTTTTTAAGTAATTATCATAGACAATGGATCTTTACTAGATTTTCCTTAATGCATTTGATGTCAAAGTAATGGTAGTTTTAAAACTGTGTGTGTGTATATGTGTGTGTGTGTCTGCCTGCCTGTTTGTCTTTTATATAAAAGGCAAACTGGTGAGTTTAGGGTAAGGACAAATCTATTCCCAGTA
>NW_012147797.1:2188009-2188421 GCF_000956105.1 Propithecus coquereli | reverse complement strand
ACTGGGTATTGAATAGACTCTGGGGAACAATGATTAAAGAAAATGACATATTCTTTTTCTCATGGAACTATGGAGTACTATGGAGAATATAGACAGAGAATAAGTATAAGTGCAATTATAAGTGTTGTAAGCAGCACAGGTAAAGGGGGAGATCAATAACACATGGCTTAACACGGTTTGGGGAAGTCTGGGACTGTTCCAGAGGAAGTGATATTTCCACTCAACGTGGAAGGAATCAAAGGAATTAATTAACCAGAGAAGGTAGGCAGCATTAGAAGCCTACAGGCATCTCGCTTTCTCATCTGTGTTCCATGCAATTGTCTTCTTACCACTTGAATTATTTTGGAAAATAGGGTTATAGAGAAGATTAGTTTAATGGGGGCAGTAAAGGAGAGTCCTCCCACACTGACCC
>NW_012147797.1:2185389-2185798 GCF_000956105.1 Propithecus coquereli | reverse complement strand
CTACAAATAATGAAAATATAAATTCTCCTTCTCTAAACCTCTTACTGTTTTTGTTTTGTGTTACTTTTTATTCCATTACATTTTCTAGAACTTCTGGTGTAATATTAACAGTCCTGGTAACAATGCACATCCTTGCCTTCATCCTAATTTTAAAGGGATCTAATATACAAGTGTTTGAATAATGGTGAATAATCCTCCATTGTGATCCAAGAAAAATTAAACTCCATATAAAAAGAAATGCTCCCCTTAGGATCATCTAACCTCCTGTGTGTTTATTCTCAAGAATTAAAATATTCATTCCAGCACAGAATCACATCCTGTGCTCTTTAATAATAGTTTTCCAGTGCATTTAATGACCCCAAACACAGCTGCATTTGTTCTTGTTCAGTTGTTGCTTTTTATATATTTC
>NW_012147797.1:2169903-2184276 GCF_000956105.1 Propithecus coquereli | reverse complement strand
GGTGATTTTATTGTTTAGCCAAGATTGAGAATCAGTGGTTTAGAATAGTGATTATAATTAGAACCAATTATAATTAGAAACAATTAGAATTTACCAAGTATTCCAGATGGGTCAGGGAGGGTTTTACAGAAAAACTCATTCTTAGCCTTATATTTGAAAGAGAAAAATTTTGCCAAGAAATCATGGGGGGGAAGAACGAGTAGGGAAGGGAGTTAAATATGAATGAACAGAATTATGCAAACAGCAGAGGAGAAATAGTGCATAGTACTCTGAGGCAATTGCCAGAAATCTGCAGTCTAGAATCACCATCTAAATAGTCTTATTTGTGTAATAATTCTCCATTGATCATCTTCATCTTTTACTCTAAAAACATGGTGTCTTTGTTCTTCCTTCTCAACTGCTCTCTGACAAGCCATCCATGTGGTATTTTCTTTGACTCTCCAATCTCGTTCCATTTTCACCACTGTCTCAGTTTCTGCTTATGATTTAATGATATAAGTTTTAATTTCAGTGTTTATTATACCATATTCAATTTTTGTTGTCTTCTTATTTGAAATGTTGTATAATTTATCTATTCTGTTAGGTTTTACACAGTTCAAAGGTAGGACCATTTAGTTATTTGTTTTAGTAGTATTTCCTTCAATTCTATAATAAAGCATGTACTCAGTAAATGCTTTTTAGGTATATGATTGCTGAAAACATGTTTTTCTATCGTGTAATTTGTTTTCAATAATCTTAATGTTTTCACTTTTGAGGAACTTAATATTGTCTCTAATCATATTTTTGTAAGCATTAAGTAGGATTTCATCAAAAAGTTCTATAGAAATTATAATACCTTAAATTATATGTATGTAAATATGTATGTAAAATATGTCTATAAGGTAAAGTGCTAAGTTGAAAACTAAATGACATTGTGAAAGTACATTAAAATGTAAATCTGGGACAATAAATTCTCTTCAAATAATTCATCTATATACCTCAAGCTGCTTTACTAATAAAAAAAATTAAAGTTCAGTATTTTGTATAATGATTACAGATGGGATGACAAGTTGGGTATAATAGGAATTTTTGAGAAAACCTATTATTTTCTCTTAAACTATGTGCAAATGACTTCCAGGAAACAATTGGTCAGGATGTGATTTGAGTCATAACTTAAAATTCCAAAGAAGAAAATAGTAAAAACAAGTTAAAATGTTATGCAAGTCTATTGGGGAAAAATGCTATTTACTACAACATAGAAAATGCAAGTATAAAGAATTAAAATATTTCTTTTTCAAAGGGGAATAGTAGCAAAATGCAACATACGGCCTGAAATCATATTGCTGACAGTTTTTGAAATTACTCAGGGATTTCCAATATGAAACCAAAGAATAAATATCATACTGTCTTCAAAATGTAATAAGCCAACATGTGTCTAAAGTGTTTAATGAAATCTTGTGTTAACTACCCCTGTGGGAGAAATGTAATATGTAAGTAAAATTGATAGGTTAGGAAGTTAATTGACCAATTTGAAATGGTATCTTTGTAATCATGTGGCTGCATTACACATTCAGTAGAAGTGGCTGCTGATATGACATTTCAGATAACATCAGAAATTTTACAGGTGTGTAAGAAATGCACATGAATCTCTGGAATCAAACTGTAGATGAAAGTATTGGAACATTTGTGAAGAGCAGGTGCTCTGAAACAGTTCTCTCTGGGACCATAGCTAGTAGTTGTAAAATCCATTGTAACCCTGATATCTGGTCTTCAGAAAAAGATAATCAAAGCAATCAATTGTTCTTTTACTCCCACAATATGGTTTGCTATATAGGTCAAAGACTAAAAAATGAGGATATAACAAATATAATTTTAAAAGAGCCTACAACAATTTTAAAAAAAAAGCCATGAAATATTTAAGACTTCCAAAAATCATGTCACTTTAACAGATATAATTGTAGAATTCTACAACTTTATAGTCACATTAAGAGATGAGTTGGGCATTTTAAAAAGTGACATCATATACTGGCAAAAGGGAGGATCTGAAAATCAGATTTGTGTGTGTGCTTTCCCTCACAATCTTTTTGACCTGGTGTATTTTTTCAGAATTTCTTTACCTCTTTACCTAGTTAGACTAGATCAGTGCTTTTCCACTTTTACTGGTTGTCATTTATATGTAGCAAAAGGCTTGTTTCATATAAAGCCATAGGTGGAACACTAGACTTTAGTCTGTTTTATGCTGCTATAAAGCAGTACCTGAGTCTGGGTAATTTACAAAGATAAAAAGGTTTATTTGGCTCACAATACTGCAGCTGGAATATTGGAACCTGGTCAAAGCCTCAGGCTGCTTCCACTCATGGTGGAAGGCAGAAGGGGAGACAATGTGTAGAGATCACATGGTGAGAGAGGAAGCAAGAGAAGAGGGAGGTGCCAGTCTCTTTTTAACAACCCAGTCTCCAGGGAACTCATAAAGAGAGAACTCACCTCTCCTCCCAGGGAGGGCATTAATTTATTCATGAGGGATCTGCCCTCACGACCCAGACGCCTCTCATTAAGCTCCACCTCCAAACTTGGGGATCGGATTTCAACATGAGATTTGGAGGGGTCAAACAAACCAAACTACAGCAGTGTCACCATGTCCCTCAACCTGCTTTTCTGTTGTAAACCAATCAAACACCAAAAACTGTAGT
The DNA here is from genome assembly GCF_000956105.1 of Propithecus coquereli. Lineage (NCBI taxonomy): Eukaryota > Metazoa > Chordata > Mammalia > Primates > Indriidae > Propithecus > Propithecus coquereli. Next base: position 2,181,607 of record NW_012147797.1, on the reverse strand, counting down.
TCACATGTATGGGGGCTGAGAGGCTTTGTAAAATGATTTTTGCTGTTTGAGAATCACATGTTGTTATCTTTGAAGTCATCTAAAAAGTTTTTTGTGAAAAGTAGGTTTCAAGCAATGGTTTTTAAAAAAAGGTAAACTAATATCTAACGAAGCATTTCAGTATTTCTATACACCTGAAATCAGAATTGTATTTTTTAAGATACAGTTTTAACCCTTTAAAACCTGTTATAAAAGATGACTTTTATTTATCAACTACTAAGTACCCAGTGTTCTTCTAAGCATTCTGCAGATAACAACTTATTTTAACCTCATGTCAACTGCATTACGGATTACAGATGAGGAAACCAAGGCACAGAAAGATTAGTTGCCCAAAACCACACAGCCATGAGGTGCGGGATTTGAAACCCATGCAGTTTGGCTCCTTAGTCTGTATTTCTCACACTCTAGTGTATTATAAAATGAATTGATATACCTTCTAACAGTTTAATTCATTATGTAGAAAATGAATAAAGCAGCTCTGCCTTCACTGGGTATCTTCTTCAACTCTCTGTAAATGTAGAATTACATATTCTTTATTAAGAATATCCAGCCTCGAGCATATCCATCTTTTTTTTTATTTTTGTTTTTATTTTTTTTATTCATTTTTTATTTCAGCATATTACAGGGGTACAAATGTTTAGGTTACATATTGCCTTTGTCCCCACCCAAGTGAGAGCTTCAAGCATGTCCATCCTCCAGACAGTGAGCACCACACACGTTAGGCATGAATATACCTGTCCCCTCCTCCTAACATAAAACTTTAAAAGCAAATGTTTACTCAACCACTTGCACATGTATTAGTGATCTTCAGTTTATCTTTTTTTATTTTTCAGCAAAATCACCTTTTCAAATAAATCATAGATAAAACTCAATTAATATGTAAAATTTTATTTATTTTAATGTATAATGGTGAGAAAAATTTAGTTGTCTTGATAAAGATTTTACAAACTTCAACCAAGAGCTATAAAGCACTATTGCAGACACTATCCAGTTATGGCTCTATCTTGGTTTGGCTATACCATATATGATACATCTTTATTTATGCAGGCGAGTAGTTACAAAGATAAATTTTTTCCAGGTTACCTTGCAACCTCAGAATAACCTTCTCTTGAAGTTTGGGGGTTGAATGGTGGCAGGAAATGTTGAAACACTTCTTATATTTCATATCATAAATATTAAGTAAGACAAAGAACCCCCTAAATTGACTAGTGCTAATATTCTACAATATGTCATTCACTTTTTATTTTGCCATTTGCCTTATCTTGATGTGTGCAACTGCTAATTCAGCTTGATACTGGCACTGGCTTGCACAGATTTGCATTAAAGGATATACTCAGGCCTGAATTTAGTTTTAAAAAATCAAGAAACAGTGCTGAACTGCACTTTCTTAATTGATGACACCTTTACAAGGAGTTCAAGTACATGCACAGAGATGGTAGATCTGCACAAGACAAGTTAAACCTGAAAAACAAAATGTTTTGGTGATTTTATAGGTGGCAATTTAACACAACCACAATTGCTGTGGATGTTATCTGTCATTACAACTTTTAAAGTGTTAAAGAATATTTTTAAAATATTAAATCCTAATTAATTGGTTGTAGAGCCCCCAAAATACCACAATAGGACCTAAGTTTACATTTTGAAAACCATCCAACTAAGCAATATTGTACCTCAGTTTTATGGCTGACATGTGATTTATAAAAATGCAAAAATGATTACTGAGTCCTAATTTATTGCTGCATTGGTTTATTATTGGTAGATATTTTCACAGATGTACTTTGCTTATCTTCTGTAAGACTTCTCTTTGTAAATAGAACGTGTAGAAAAATAGAACAATGTTTAAGCTTAGGTCTTTTCAGGCTGTATTGTTGAATTTTTATCCATTCAAATTTGAAATAATTTGGATTTACAAGATCAGTTTCTATGGGGATCAGAACTCGTTTTGAGTCCAAGGTGGTCACACCAATGCAAAACTGACCTTTTGAAATCCTTAAAATATTTTCATTCCTGTGTGTATGTGGGCACTAAGAATATCAGCAGGGCTCTGCATAGTCAAAAATTAAAACTATTAAGAAGGTATGAAAATAAGTAGGTTGGCCTAGACTAATGGAATTTTTCTTTTGGATATGTTTCTATAAAAAAGTTAGATTTTCAACAGGCCTTTGAATATACATCTTTCTGGTCCTTTTTCTCTCCTTTAACTATAAGTTATCAACTTCTGAAAATTATTCCTTCAAAATGTCTTGTGTATCTGCCCCCTTATGTTCATTCCCATCGTGGGCAACAACATAGTGCTGGCTGCATGTCTGCGTGATTGCTAAATATAGTCTTTGTGCCTCCAATAATTCTGCCTCTTTTCTCCTTATTAATGATTATAAAAATTATATTGTCAACCACAAACAAAAATCATTCAGAGATTACACATTCTTCTCTTGATAAAAACTCTAAACACCTCTGCATGAAATTCACAAAACATGCACATGCACAGGCACACACGTGCCTGTATATACACACAGCTTTCCAATCTAATCTATTAATACTCTTTAGTACAAACCTACCACAGCATGTATGCTGGTCTCCTTACTATGTTTCACTTGTCCTCCCTTCTTATTTAAAAATTCTTGGGTTTTGCTTAAGATTTAGAAAATCTATTCTTGCTTATTTCAATAAAATTTTATTATTCTTAATAGTAATGTGGGATTTATGTTTCATTGTGATAATACATCTTATTTTCTGCTTATTTACTCTGACTTTATTTCTTCTTTTGAGGATGCGGTAATTTCACCTGTGAAGTACTTTTGCTGTGTTGATTTTGCTTCCCTGTGAGGTGTTTTTTGCAAACTTACTGCAGTTTTATTTTGTGATATAGAAAATACAGCGCCAGTATACGACAATGAGAAGAAATTTGCCAAATGACGTGAGAGAAATTGATGTTGCTCAGATGGTTCAAGTTTATCTAAAATGGTGGCCTTGTAAATGTCAGACTCAAATGGGATGGACTGACATATACTGTATGATTTCTGTGATGATGTTCTATTACTTACTTCACTGTAGTTAATTTGTTCATTTTTTTCAATAAACATGTATTTTTTAAAAAATTGTATACATTTAAGGGGTACAAGTGCAGCTTTGTTACATGGACATACTTTATAATAGTGAAGTCTGAGTTTTTAGTATAACCATCATCCAAATATTGCAGATTGTACTAAGTAATTTCTCATAATATCTCATATCCCTCCCACCTTCCTGCTCTTCCAAGTCCCTAATCATCATTCTACATTCTATGTCCATGTATGCACATTATTTAGCTCCCTCTTATAAGTGAGAACATATGCTACTTGACTTTATGTTTCTGAGTTATTTTACTTAAGATAGTGGCCTCCAGTTCTATTCATGTTGCTGCAAAAGACATGATTTCATTCCTTTTCTGGCTGAATAGTATTCCATCGTGTATATATATCACATTTTCTTTATCCATTCATTCATTGAGGGATGCTTAGGTTGATTTCATATCTTTGTTATTTGTGAATAGTGTTGTGATAAACATACAGCTGAAAGTATCTTTTTGATATAATGATTTCTTTTCCTTCTGGGTGGATAACCAGCAGGGGGATTGATAAATCAACTGGTATCTCTGTTTTCAGTTCTTTCAGAAATCTCCTTACTGTTTTCCACAGAGGTTGTATTAATTTACATTCCCACAAACATTGTAAGCATTCCTTTTTCTTTGTCTCCTCACCAACGTGTTATATTTTTACTTTTTTTTTATAATAGCCATTCTGATTAGTATAAGATGATATCTTACTGTGGTTTTAATTTGTATTTCTTTGATGATTAGTGATGTCAAACATTTTGTTGTATCCTTGTTGGCCAGATGTATGTCTTCTTTTGAAAAATGTCTATTCATGTCCTTTGCCCACTTTTTAATGGGGTTATTTAGTTTTTCTGTTGTCATGTTGAGTTCCTTGTAAATTTTGGATATCAGTCCCTTGTCAGATGTATTGTCTGAAAATATTTTCTCCCATTCTGTAGGTTGTCTATTCACTCTGTTGATTATTTCTTTCGCTAGGCAGAAGCTTTTTAGTTTAATTAAGTCCGATTTGTCTATTTTTGGTTTTGTTGCTTGTGCTTTTGAGGTCTTAGTTATAAATTCTTTATCTAGACCCATGTTCAGAAATACCATAAACAACTATACATTCACAAACTAGAAAACCTAAATTTCTGGAAATATACAACCTCCCAAGATTTAACTAGTAAGAAACAGAAATCCTGAACAAATAATGAATAATGAGATTGAATCAGTAATTTAAAAAATCTTCCAAAAAAAAGAAATCCAGGACCAGAGGTATTCATAGCTAAATTCTACCAAACATATAAAGATGAACTTGTACCAATTTTCCTGAAACTGTTTCAAAAAATCAAAGAGGAGGGAACTTGCCCTATTTTATTCTATGAAACCAGTATCACCCACATACCAAAGCCAGATAAGAACACAACAAAAAAAGAAAACTACAGACCAATATTCCTGTTGAACATAGATGCAAAAATCCTCAACAAAGTACCAGCAAATCGAATCCAACAGCACATCAAAGAGATAATACACCCTGATCAATTAATTGTGTTTCATTCCATGGGTACAAGGATGGTTCGACATATGCAAATCAATAAATGTGATTCATCACATAAACAAAATTAAGGACAAAAACCATATTATCATCTCAATAGATGCAGAAAATGCATTTGATAAAATTCAGCATCGCTTCATGATAAAAACTCTCAATAAACTAGTAATAAAAGGGACATACCTCAAAATAATAAGGCTATATACGATAAACCCACCACCACCATCATACCAAACAGGCAAAAGTTGAAAGCAATACCCCAAAGAAATAGACTAGACAAGGATGCTCACTTTCACCATTCCTATTTAACATAGTACTAGAAGTCCTAGCCTGAACAATCAGGTAAAAGAAATAAATAAAGGATATCAATAAATATTCATTGTGCACTATTCTCGGTGCTAAAGATATAATGATGAACAAAAGAGACCTGGCTCCCAGCTCTACCAGAGTTTAGATTCTAATGGGATAAAAAGACAATAATAACCCAAGTGAATAAGAGAGGGGGTAAAGAGGCACTTCAGAGCCTACAATAGGGTGTTGGCCTAGAAAGGACCTCAGCAAACTTGCGGTGAAGCAGTGATCTTGCATTGAACTCTGAAATACGAGCAGACACTAACCTGCTAAAGAGGGAAGGCAGGAGTGTTTTAGCAGAGGGAACAGCTTGGTTAAATATCTCACAGTAAAAGGGAGAATGACTAGTTCAGGAACTGAAATAAGAGCAGTGTGGATAAAAGGAGAAAGTGAGGGGGAATGTACCCGAAGATGAGGCTGGAGAAAAAGATGAGACCATAGCAAGCCTCGTGCTAATACCCTGTAAGGAGGTTTCTCGTCACAGTAAGGGTACAGGGAAGTCAAAGAGGAGCTTTAAGCAGGAGAAGTTATGTATGCAGAAAAATACCCAATACTTATGGGCAACTAAGAATATAAGATTTATAGGTCTTAAGCATTCATAGTAAAGCCAACACGTGGAAATTGTTCAAAGGAACTTTATATGCCATGCAATTTTGTTTATATAAAGTACTTTACAATTCAAAAACATATTATTCATGCTGACATTTGGAGACCGTATGATATGCCTGAAAGTGGCAACCCAAAGTTCTTTCATAAATAATCTATAAATTATATTAACAATGGCTGTAAGGAAAAAAAAAGAAAAAAAAATAATCCATAAATTAAAGTCTAGGAATGAGCAAATATTTTTAAATTAAAATAATGAGGCTGAAGAAGTGACCAAAATGTTTTTGTAATAGTAATTTGATGTTTTAAGCAATTTTGCCCCTCTGCCCCTGGTTTGCTTCCAGCGTAGGTTAGAAATGACTTGAAATATTACCACTTGACAGCTGTTGACATATTTGAAGTTAATCAATTCTCAGCTTAGCTCCTAAGGCAGATGTCCACGTGGTAAAGCCAACATTTTAATTGCTACCAATTGGTTTCTTCTTCAGCAAAGTCATTAAGAAGGCCAGAGATCAGTTTGTTTAATCACATCAATAAGAAATGGAGGAGCACACTTAGGTCACTTTTTCTCTTTCCTAGAGACCACAGCAAATCTGTTTCCTCTCCTTTCTCCTCAAGTGTTTTTCCCAGTCCAACTTAAAATGAATCAAATGATATGAATTCTCTGCTTGCAAAACCTCTAAACACTTCACTTCCCTCCCACCCCTCCCAGTTATTCTCGTCTTTACTTCCTTAGTAAACATCTTAAGGAATCCTGGCCCTTGCTCTGTATTCCCAGGATTTGGATAATAAGCTGAGATGCTAAGTCATGAAAAAGGAATGAAATGGAAAACTGAATTGCCTAATCACCTCAGTGGGTGGTCCTTGTACATGGAGATAAAATTTATCATAAGGGTGGGATCATAGTAACTATAATCTATCCACAATACAATAACATAGACCCAATGTGCATTTGATATTATGATCAAATATTGGCCAAGAAAGCAAGCCACTATGAATGTTAAACACATAAAACACATTAAAGGCTGGATAGGAAAATGAGAATTCTATGATCTGGAATATTCCATTTGTTGTATTTTTAAGGCTGAGTAGAATGTATATGACTATAACAAATATGAGCATTTTCAACAACCTGATCTTAAAATGTGATTGTTTGTAGACAGTGTTGAAAGTGGTTACCACACACATTTGGAAAAAAGAATTTCTATTCGTAAGTATAGGGTGTTTTTTTTTACATTATAAGAAAATATCTAAAGGTGTTCTTTTAATTCTTATAATATGACCTTATAAGATTTTTTGTTTTACAATGTAGGAAATTGAAATTCATTTGTGTAGTGAGAAGCAAATCTAGAATTAGAATTTAGAGATCTTGTTTTTCAAAGCGTACTTATTTTACAATTACCATCTGTTAAGTTTTTTCTTTTATAGTAGGTTTTTATCATAGATGAGGGCCAAATCTTATAGTTACAAGGATAGTGAAAAGGAGGGGGAAAACCCTGGGTTGACGAACAAAATGTTTTAACAGTTTAGTGTTTCACACATGGAGAAACAATCCTGAGGTCATCTAACACCTGTTTTTCCAGATTCTGCTATATCTGGCTTATGTAAACTCTTTTATTTTCCTTTTTATGTAAAGGATTTTTACTGGAATAGGTATGAGGAAACAGAATGTCCATGGCAGAATATTAATGATGTGAGAAGTTTATAAAACTCATAAGGTTTGATTCCTGATCTTTATCTTCAAAATTCTTTATAGAATTTTAACACTAATTCTAAATAGTATTAATTGCTAATCTCCTGGAAAAAGGAAAGAAGAGGATGTTAAAGTATCTTGATACCTTTTTTTTGGATATATACCCAGAAGTAGGATTGCTAGGTCATTATGGTAGATGTATTTTTTATTTTTAATTTTTATACTTTATTTATTTTTAATGGAAAAGTTGAGAGTAGAAAGGTGGTTTTCAGGGGTTACAAGGAGAGGTAGGAATGAGTAAATGTTGATCAAAGGGTGCAAACATTTAGGTGAGATGAACAAATTTGGAAACCTAGAATACAGCATGGTGACTATAGTTAATAAAAACGTGTTGTGTATTCAAATTTGCTAAGAGACTAGGTGTGAAGGATTAGATCTTTCTTTGTGATGAGAATCTTTAATAAAACATTTTATTTGTCTGTCTAATATCTATGATCAGGTCTTGTATTACTGGGAGTATCACGGCTTTCATTCAGATATCTGACACCCTCATGCAGCTTATGAGGATTTCATGTTATTTTTTTTCCCCAAGTTTGGTTTTCTATATGTACACATAGACTTTGAATTTTGGTGCAGAACAGTTTTAATACAATTAAATAGCAATAGTGATATAAGTAAAGACTGAACAAGGATTTATTTTTATTACTCTTGTGACAATTGGTTAAATAATTACTATAAGGCAAATCATTGTGCCAAGTATTAGGGGTGGGGCTGTGTTTTCTAAGCATTTGCGGAGCACTTAATACTAGTACCAATGTTTATAAAAAGTCTAGTTAATACTAGGTGTACCATGGAGGGAACTCTTTTATCTCATGATATATTATCATAATAATATATCTTTAACTATATATAAGTCTGAATCCAATCAAGAGATAATTACCACATAGTAATTTGAACAGGAAAAGTTTAATATAAAGAATTATTAACTATAATAAGGAACTGGAGTAACAAGGGGTTGGCTAGTAAGAAGTAAAAATAACTCTACTGAATATAGAATTAGAATATGTAAGGAAAAGTAAGTATCCTAAGGCTGAGATAACTGTTCATGAAGTAATCTCCCTTCCCTCTGGCCTGAGGTTCAGACTTTATTAGAGAAGAAACAACTGGCTCACTGAAAGACAGAGAAGTTATTGTGGTGCCCTGCCAGTGGAACTTGCTGGAAATCTGTCTTTCAGAAATTGCCAGAAATCACCCTCTTGGTAGGTGGGAAAGCTGTTCATGAGGAGATGTCTCACCAGGGATGCTCCACTATGAAACTGCCCGTAAGGTGTCCTGGGGGAAGCCATTGACCCCTAGTGCTCTGATTACAGGGTTCTGCCAAAGCCTGCTGCTACTGCAGAAAAGAAGCTGCCTACACTATAGGAGCCTAGTGCTAGAGAAGCTACCTGTTTTAAAACGTAGGTTTTATTATTTATGATGGGGTGACTAGGTCTTTTCAATTGCCATTGAAAAGATAATTTATTATCCTCACAAATCCCAAGAGGAGGAGGGCACGTGAAGAAGGACCAGGGTCAGTGAGAAGGCAGAGGAAGTGAGGGAAAAATGTGGGCAAGAGCCCACATGTGTTTTCCAGGCAAGGCAGGGTGAGCAGGCTGTGATTGGCTATTCTGAATAATTCCAGTGGGCTCTGGGCATAGCGGCTTTGCATAGTTGTCTGGCGCTTCTCCCTGGGTGATTAGGGCAGGTGGATAGTGTGGCTCAGAGGGAGAGTAACTAATAAAGGGGGTGGCTGGGTATCCAGGCTGCCTTAGACACTTCAGACCTACCTGAGTGCATTGGTTCATAAGTACTCAGGAACAAAGCTACGTCAACTTCAGCGTAGAGCACCTGGAGAACTTTCTCTTGCTCTGAGACTCACGATTTTGCATTTCAGCTTTACCGGGAATGGGCCAACATTGGGTTCTGCTTTCAGTCAAACAACTAAACAAACAATCTAAAACACTTTCAGCCAGGCTCTGTGGTTCATGCCTGTAATCCCAGGGACTCAGGAGGCTGAGGTGGGAGGATCACTTGCACCCAGAAGTTTGAGGCTGCGGCAAGCTATGATCGTGCCACTGCACTTCAGCCTGGGTGACAGGGTGAGATCCTGTCTCTTACACAAAACAAAACAAAACAAAACACACTCCCTATAATATTAGCACACTAAATCATATCCCTATTATTAACAAATCTAGGCAAAGCTAAAATTAAGATCTGTATTCATTCTAGCTCACTCAGGATTTATTTCACAAACATTGCCCCATTATTTGTTGGTATAGTACAAACTTGCTATTAGGATACTTGTGGATGTACTCGTAAAGCTACGGCCCACGCTAAGTGAGACTACAATCTCAGAATTGCATTAGCACAGTAGTTCTTAATCAGGGATGATTTTGTTCCCATCTCCTTCCCAGGATATCAGCAATGTCTGGAGACATTTTTGGTTATTGCAACTAGAGAGGTGCTAACATCATCTGGGTAAAGATCAGAGATGCTGATAAACATCCTACAATGTACACAACAGCCCCCACAAAAAATAATTATCTAGCCAAAAATGTCAACAGTTCTGAGGTTGAGAAACTTGCTAGATTCAGAGGAGATGTCACATTGGAGGAGAGAAAATCCACTGTGGGTGGGGCCAGAGGATACACTTTTACCCAAAGACTGGGTTCAGTGATCCCTGTAAACCAGGGATGAGAGAAAGAGAAGCCATTCGAGAACTAGGCCCACTGATGGCAATGGGGAGGATAGGATCCACGTCATGATTATTTCACCGGTCTCTGAATGTACAATCAGAATAAAAAAGAAATAAGTGATAGCTGGCAGCACGACTCCCACGTTGGATCTTTTGTCTATGGAGTAAGAACTATCATTGTTCTGTATTTCATCGCCATCTAATTCTCTTTACAAATTATTTTGCTGCTTTCTAAAATCTAGATGATTAATAGAGAATACAGATGTTTCTAATTAGAGAAGGATCAATATTTAGCAAGTATTATAGGAAGATAAGTAACCTAAAATTTCCTACTAAAAGTTTTAAAGATATTCCCTTTAATTAATAAAAATTATTAGTAGTTATGTAGCTTCAGCATTTTTCCTTATTCATAATGATTTGGATGTGTTATTTAAATGAATCCAGGAAAATAAAAGTTTGTTTTGTTCTATTTGTCAAAATAACAAAAAACAATAACAACAGAAACAATAGCAACAAAAATATACTTGGGTTCTGCATATCCATATCCATACAAAATATGCAATATTATTTCTTTAGGTCTAAACTTAAAACAGAAGCATATATCCCCAATCTAGATCATTCGGTTGCCATGTAGACAATTAAGTGTTCTAAATTTTGTGTCTAAAAGTGGCCTTAAAGTTTATTTTACAGAGAAAGAAATTGAGGCTCAGGAAACAGAAATTACTTACAGTCAAACTGTGTTTTCGTTGGCTGCAAACTAGATTTCTACACTCCCATTTAATGATTTTTCCACTAAATAACAAAATAATATTAGAGATGGTTAGAATAACTTGAGGCAATTTTAAATCATGCTATCTACTTCTATTTTCAATGAAATTCATTTTGTTGGGCCTAACTATATTTACTAATTTGCACAGTTAGGGAATTGTTTTATATGTGGCAAAAAATGAAGACATTTATGTTAAATCTATACTGTGTGCTTTATTAGATTAAACAATTTATTTGGCATCCCTAAAATACTCCTTTTGTTTCTAATATAATTTTCAACTGTCCACAGAAGGTTATGAGAACCCGGGGATTGAGAAAGAGCATATCTAGGCTTTATTTCCATCATCATTGAAATGAACATGCTCTTGATAAATCACTTTGTTCTTTGTGCTTCTGTTTCCACACTAAAACTCTGCCTTTGTTCTCCATCTCATCACAGGAGAGCACAGATAGATAAAAGCACAAGAGAGTTGGTGCTGGGACAAAAGAGTAATAAAGACAAAGGTTTTAGATTTTTCCTGGTGTATAATTTAAGAGTAACAGTATTGAACTAAATAGTGACGAAGTATGTTTGGGCAGGATACTTAGTAGAGCAGAGAAGGCAAAGAGAGAATAGAAAGTAATAGTGTGTTTGGCAAATTTCTCTGTCCTAAAGAATTATGGTATAATTCTTTTTACTATTTATAAAATAAAGAGATTCACTTTTTTGTGTAGCCTTTTGTTCTAAGGTCTTTGTCATCTCATTCAAGAAAGACAAAGGATTATTCTCTGAGTTTTATGGTGCAAAGAAAATCAACATGAATGCTGGAAATATAATTTCATCAGGAGTGTTCAAAACTATACTTCATAATACAAATATGAATCCTAAAATAAAAATATTTTCATTTTTCA
>NW_012147797.1:2166982-2168203 GCF_000956105.1 Propithecus coquereli | reverse complement strand
AGCCATGAAAAAAAATGGTGATTTGGTATCTTTTGTAACAACCTGGATGAAACTGGAGGCCATTCTTCTTAGTAAAGTATCACAAGAATGAAAAAACAAACACCACATGCACTCAATACTAAATTGGAACTAATCGATCAACACTTGTGTGCAAGTAAAACTTAAGGGAAATCAAATAGGTGGGAGGGGACAGGAGAGGATGGGTAAATTCGCACTAACTGGCTCAAGGGCTCACTTACAACTTTGACTCAAACTATACAAAAGCAAATTATGCAACCAAAATGTGTGTGCCCCCATAAAATTCTGAAATAAAAAAAAAGAAAGTTTTGCTTAAATTTAAAGAGTAACATATATATCTAATTAATTAACCACTACTTCTTTCCAGAAATTTGACCATTCATCATAATGTTCTTATTTGCTTTTCAAAAACAGCATTGCATTATTTTGTATCAGGACAGATTTTCTATCAATTTTATTTCCAAAGAAATAGGATTTTAATTTTTCAGTTATCATTAAAAATACCGTGCTATATTTTCAATTTGAATGTTAATTTTATGGTACTTGTTTGGGTGGAAGGAATGGTGTTTTCTTTGTTGAGTGTTGCATTTTACCTGAAGGAAAAAAAATATGAAGTGGACACATTTAGCCATCATTCGACGCAAATTTCCCTTGCCTTTTAAGGAATACTAAGAAGCACCCTCTCAACTTTGTTTCACTCAGTTTTTCCAAAAATATCTATAAGTGTTTCAATTCTTTGGGTAAAGTTTTTTTGTTTGTTTTAAATTGAAACAGCCTGGAAAGGGTATTATATGATTACTTATATTTTTTAGGAGCCAGCTTATCACATTTTCAGCTAATATGAATAAGATATAAGTTAGAAATCTAAGCCTAGAGGTATGATCTCAGAAAGAAATCTTGTAAAGCTAAGGTTTTTTTTTTTTTTTATTTCAGCATATTATGGGGGTACAGATGTTTAGGTTACGTATGTTGCCCTTGCCTCCGCCCTCTGCCCCAAGTCCGAGTCTCAAGCGTGTCCATCCCCTGGACGGTGCGCATTGCACTCTTTGTGTATGCAAATACCCATCCCCTCCTCCCCCTCCCCCCTCCTCCCTGCCCGACATCCAATAGATGTTATTCTTATATGTGCACTTATGTGTTGATCAGTTAATACCAATTTGATGGTGAGTACACGTGGTGATTGTTTTTCCATTCTTGGGATAC
>NW_012147797.1:2153974-2155354 GCF_000956105.1 Propithecus coquereli | reverse complement strand
AGAGTTCTTTCGCTGGTTCCTTCCCATCTGGATCAGTTGTTCCTTCTTGCCTTTAGATTTTCATTTGGATAATGACATGCCCTGTTTAGTCTCTGAGCCAGTAGGTCGTGTTTGTGGGTGAGATTCGACCACACCCTTTATGATCAATCGGTAGATGCAGTAAAAGTGTGTGCAGGATGACCTCCCTTTGAGTGGGTGACACTTTCAGGGAGGAACGAGCTGCAGTGCTGTTTTTGGGTCCTGTAGCTAGCTCTTGTTCCTCTAGAGCGGCCCTGTTGCTCCTCAGGTGGTGGCTGAGGCCCTGGGATTTCCCAGTGTGTCCTTATTCTCCACCTCATTGGGGGTAGTACTAGGAGTGAGTCTGGGTGAGGCTGGGTTGGGTTGACTGGGTTGGCTGTTCTCAGGCTCCACAACTGCTGTTAGCAGGGGTCAATGTTCTGCTCTTTGTTTCTTTGCAGAGCTGCTGGGAGGGGCTGAAATGTCTCCACTTAGCTGAAAGTCTGGGCTTGGGGTGTGGGGCTGACCAAGACATGCACTGTGGAGCAGATCTCATTCCCCACCACCCTCCCCCTCTCCATGGCCTCTCCCAGGCCTCTGCCAGCAAGCAGACCTCAGGCCGATGGATCTCCCCTGGCTATGATGTGGGCCGGGAGGTTCCCTACCCAGAATTGTAGCCTGAGCTGGGTACACAGCCCTCTTTTGGGAGGAGGGTTGCTGCTCCGACACACTGATTTACCCCTGAAGGCACACACTCCTCAATAGGCTCTTTCAAAGATCTCTCTCCTGTGCCCCGGGGCAATGCGATGGTGACCTGGGTGTACGGGGTCTGATCTGCAGGCCTGTCCCTTGGGCCCTGGAGATTAATCCTGGACCCTGCCAGGGGCAGGGGTGCTGGTCTTGAATCACCTACAGGGTGCCCAAGCTGGATCGATTTCACTCCACCTTGGGATTTGCCCCATTCTCCTGGAGTCCCCAGGCAAGTAGCACCTGGGAGGGCTGGCGGGTAGGGAACTCACAGTCTGATTACCCCTCAGTCTGCTGTGGGGCCCCAAAAGGAAAGGTCCTGTTCCTTGGAGATGCCTCCGTGCGATGGCTAAATTGTCTCTCTGGGCACCCATGGGTAGGGAGGGGGAAGGAGAGAATGGAGCACTCTGGCGTCTGTCGCTAGGCTTGGGTCTGCACCCGGGGAGGTGCCCCGAGGGGGCTGGGAGCCCCTTGCCATGTCCGCAAGAGGCCACTGCTCACTGGCGGCGGCCGTCTCTGGGCTGGTGTCGGCAGGTCTCTCCAGCTGCTCAGTAGCCACCAGCAGTCCGAGGTGCAAGGGAGGGGGAAGTTAACCACTCCACCTACCCTTGTCGCTGGTCTCCAAGCCTCTCGGGA
>NW_012147797.1:2151829-2153244 GCF_000956105.1 Propithecus coquereli | reverse complement strand
CCCCCCTTCATTTTTTTCCATAGGTGCTTATTCAGCATTTTTAAAACATGAATTATGCTTGGAGAGTAATACATCACTAAGACCAATGGCTATATATCCCTTTATACTTGTATAAATACATACCTACACACATACATTTTTTTCATCTTTAAATTCTACAATTATTGTCCTGAAGGGATTCATAATGTGCAGAATTTCTCAGAGTACGCACCTAGATTAAAATACAAATCACACATTTTATAGACTCTAAGATAGTCTCATAGCAATACAAGTCCTGAATGTTGGTTTAGCAACTTCTGCCAGATCCCAGGTCTGGAACTTGTTATACGTATGGGCATGATAAATAGCAAAAAATAAACAAGTGAGCTGAATTTCTAACCAAGGCAAGGAACAAAAACTGCCAACACAATTTCAGACTGAAAAGCAGTGAAAGGCTCTTCTATGTCTAACCACCATTTAGGGGAAAGAAGGCAGAGGTAGAGGATGGAATAAATGGATTTTGGGGTTAGTTGCAAACATTAATGTTTTTGGATAGTTTAGCTTTGGTGGTGATGTGACCTGAAAAAACATATTGACTCAAAATTCCGTAAACAAATAGTCATTTCTTTTAGAACATAGTGCTTAGTCTACAAGGGCATTCTTGGTTCATCTTTTATTTAAACCAATTTTTATCTCATAAACATCAATGACCAAAGAGATGTTTGTAAATGTAACAATGAAAAATAGATTGTTAGTTTAAGGGTGGGTAACAGAATTTTTCTGGGAGGGAGCTGTCTTTTCCTGAGCACAGCTTCTATGAGCCATGTTTAGTTAGGCAACGATAGATTCAGGAACCTTACAAGGCAGAGATATGTTAGGACTGCTATAAGTAAACTAAATTTCTCTTCATAATAAATTTAGAATAAATTGGGGAGCTTCCTGAGGCTACTCATAAGACAATGACATAGATTGGGGACCTGAAATAGCTGGAGATGATGAGGAGTAAAGGGAAGGAAGAGGTCTAGCACAATGAGAGTGATACTTTCAACTGTGAATATGGCCCAAATGTTTTGAACACAGATGTCTAATTTTTAATGTAAGTACAGTAGATGGTTGTGCTTTCTTGTGCTGTGCATTGTAAAGTAACCCCTCTGCTTCATCATAGGCTTCTGTGTCTACTCCTGATTTTTTAGTAAAGTTCTCCTAGACAACTAAAGGGCTAAAACATTTCACTTCTAGTCAACAATACTATATCGTACATTTAGCAATTTGTTAAAAAGGTAGAACTTATGTTGTGCTCTAACCACAAAAAATATCCTTTTGATGAATGTGAAGACTTGAGAAATATAATATGATTTGAGAAATATAAGAAAAATGAATATTTCATGATTGGGTCCACATAGCATAGAAGAAAGGAAAGGCTGCTTAGACTATTT
>NW_012147797.1:2145794-2150719 GCF_000956105.1 Propithecus coquereli | reverse complement strand
GTTTCAACCTTTCTTCCAAATCCTCTGGAACATCATTTTGCTAATACTTTTATCCATTCTATCTACCTCCAACCAATTTCAAGTCTTCATTTGATAAATGTTATATGCCATGTTTCAGAATGTCCATCTATCCAGTGGATTTTAAAATGTTATACTAGAAATATTTCTAACTGTGCTGCTTATATAACCTTTACATCTTTAGTTTCCAAGTCCAATAAAAACTGCATTTTATTTAGTGGTCTCAGTTTACTGAGCTATATAATGAATGATTTTAACAAATTACAAAGTATTTCACAACAGTAGCTATATATATTTTGAGACAACTCAAGTAATTTACCTTGGGATTTCTAGTTATTGGTTGCAAAGACAAAATTTGGAAATTTCTTTGAAGTTACTCAGGTAGCAAGTTTTTATAGATCTGTGTTCAAGTCTCTTTTCTGAGAGCAGTATACCTGTATTATAGGCACACACAGAAAAGATACAGAAACATAAAGAAATAGAGGCCAAAATATTCTAAGATGATATGTCTTTGTGAACATGACTACCTCTCAGTGTACTTAATTTAGAAGAAATGCCATAGTAGGTAATTTACATGGAATGCAATAACATTTACATTGGAAAATACTTTAGTATACCCTTTAATTAAGATAATAGTATTTTGTCATTTTTGATGATGATGATGATGATATCACATTTGCCCACAATTACTGAGGGTTTTATGAAATGTTTGACATCTATCTGTCAGAATGACCTTTATGACCACTTCTAAATAGTAATGCCAAATTTAATCTGTTTATATGAAAACCTCAGAATTACTGCTGAAATATTTTAGTGAAGTCCTAAACATATTTTATAGAGATTTATATATTTAATACCACCGTGACCACAACTATTTTTGAAAAGTCATTGTATATCACTGAAGATACCTGAATCAGAGAGCTTGCGGGGTGGTGCGGTAAGAACATTTCTTATAGATCCCACCATTTTCTCACATTTTTAAAAATAAATTTAAAAACTCATTTTAGATGAACAGGAAATACATGTAACTAAACTAGGTAACTTTAAAGCATGTATATAGCTCCTCTAGTTGGCTATTTTGGAAAAGTCATTGTATATCACTGAAGATACCTGAATCAGAGAGGGGTGGTGCGGTAAGAACATTTCTTATAGATCTCACCATTTTCTCACATTTTTAAAAATAAATTTAAAAACTCATTTTAGATGAACAGGAAATACATGTAACTAAACTAGGTAACTTTAAAGCACGTATATAGCTCCTCTAGTTGGCTATTTTGCTTAAAGTCACTCACAATATATAACTTTCATAATCAAAATTCTATATATTTATAGTTAATTTTATTATCAGAAAGTATGCGTGTGTCACTTATTAAGGAAAGGTTAGGAGACATTCTGTAATATACATGGCTATTCATACGTGGCCATAGTCTTTTGTTCACTACATAATAAAAATTGAGTGCCTACTGTGTGCCATGTATATAGCAGGAATTAAGACTCACAAAGTCCCTGCTCTTGTGAAGTTGATATATCAGCGAAGAGATAAAGTAACAGACAATTAATAAATAATATAATATCAGATCGTAATAAAGGTGATGAAAAAATACAATGGGATGGAGAGTGTGCTGAATGGAAAAAGTGCTGCTTTAGGTAGACAGGGCATGCAAGGCCTCTCTGAGGAGATCGTATTGGAGCTGAGACGTAAATGATGAGCAGGGGGCAACCAGATGACGATATCAGGGAATAGGGAATGGTTCCAGAACAGAAATAAACCAGTGTAGCTAGAACACAATGAGTCAAAAGCTTGGTAGGAAATGAAAGAAGATAGGTGTGCTGTGGTGGATCATGATGGCCTTGCATCCTGTCATAGCTTGGTTTCCCCAGAATAAAAGATCCTGAGATAAGTTTACATGCTAATAGTGTATTGGGAGGAGTGTAATCTCAGGGTAGCAAATGTGAGGGGAAAAAAGGGAAATGAGGGAGGACAGGAGTAAAACCAAATATAAGGAGGGCTTTTCTAAGTCACAAATGTTGCTCAGTTGGGAAGTATGTCTTCCTGGGGTCTGTGTGGAACTTCACAACAGTTCATTAGGGTTGACAGAATATAGCAAAATGTGTCTTTCAGCAACTACCACGTTCTATTTCTCATTGATCAAAGTTTGCCACGTGGACCCAGCCCTACCTTCCTTGTTTTCTTCAGGCACCTGCTGGAGCTACCAGAGACCTTGTGTGCATAGCTGGGTAAACACTCGGCAGTGTGGTTGCTGTGACCTCTGCCACAAGGTGGCTTGATGAAGGCCATGAGGGAGCCCAACTCTGAATCCCAGGGGAGGCTGAGTTGGCCAGAAGGATTAGGAAATGATGTTGTAGTCCATGGCTGGGGTTCACCAGAGATTTAGGATCTTAGTCTAACTTCGAAGTTAAGCCATTGAGTATTTTTTAAAGCAGGTGAGCAATACTATACCATTTATGCTTTTGGAAGGTCACTCTCATTACTGTATGGAAAAAAAGGACATGGAGAAGAGGTGGGTTGGTAGGAGACAATGGATTTCAGAGTTATCAGCACAGACTTGTTTTTAACTCATCAACTCTACTGAAAGTTTGAAAATGATGAGAAAAGAGAAATTACAATTTTCCTTAGTATGGAAATCTTTAATGACATTTATGAGAGTCATTATGGTGAGGTGATAGAACAAAACACATTCAGGATGAATTGAGAACATGAACATGAAAGGTTATAAAGTGAAGGCAGTAAAGTGGGACTAGCTAACCCTTTTGAGTAGTTAGATGGTAATTTTTGTCCAAGAGAAGACTTTATTTTTAAGGAATGATTTTAAGGTATATCTATATGCTGGGAATGACTTAGTGATGATACAGAAATTTATGAAGCAGAACAAAGTGGGGATGATTGCAGGACAGTGTTCTGGAGTGAGATGAGAGAGAGCTTGGGACAGAAGTGGAGTGGACAGGTTGGCCTTGGAGGAGCATGGGTGCCTCTTTAATCTCAATGTTAAAGCCTAATCACCAGTTATTTCATATTTGTGCGTACTACTAAAGTGCCCATCACTAATCAACATCTATAACTCCTTCAGGAATCTAATATTAATAGCTGATATTTTAGAATTCATGTCCAAGCACTAAATGTATGTCAAGACTCTGATATTGGCCCCCCCCAAAAATCTGGGAATCTTACATTTAAAAAATGCTATTGTTATTTTAAAAAATTGATTACTTGCAAAACCGTATATATTTTCAAAAGAATGTCATGTAACTAGTACATTCTGAATTTTGTTTTCAGTGAATTCAAAATGATTTATTTCCTGCCCATAACACCTGGCTTTATGAGTATGCACTGAAATGAGTATTTCATATATTGCTGGTGGGAGATGAAATTGGCACAACCTTGTGAAAAGCAGTTTGGTGTTATGATATCAATAGCAGCAAACATGTATATGCCCTTCAAGACCAATATGCTTCTTCTCAGAAATCAATCTAAGGCAAAAAGACTCTAAAATACAGGGAGAAATAGGTGTTTGGTATAAATCGTGTATTGCATTAGCATTTCCCATAGCAAATATAAGTGAAAATGAAAATGTCCAATAATAGACTAATATTATCATTTACAAAATGAAATATTATACAGCTATTAAAAAGTATTTTCTTTATGGCTATGTAAAGATATCAAAATATCTTGTTAGAATTCTAAGTAAAAATGATAACAAGTAGGCATACAATCTAATTAAACATGCATAAAAATATAAAAAATGGCTTATAAAATGCACACACATGCACAAAGACATAAACACATTTTTACAACCCCATTGCTACTTTCTTATGAAATGCTTTGTGAAGTTTTTTTTGAAGGGGTTTTAAAATCACTTATCCATAGGTCTATAATATTTGCCTTAAAGTCATTAGATTCTCTGAGCTGAAGTATAATGGAAGGTCTTGGTGTTAACAAAAAGAGAGACTTAAAAGTCATGCCATTACATGTGGATTTGATCTTCCCATTAATGAATTCCAATTTAAGGCAGACAAGCAACAGTGTCTTTTCCACAAACTCCTGAGGTTTTTTTGTTTGTTTGTTTCTGAGTATGACTTATTTGGTATCTAGTCATGTAGCAACAGATTTCATATTCTTGCCATCTCTCCACTGAAATTTCTAACTATGGGATTAAAAATTTCTTCTTGGATTCATATTGACTATTTTTTTTAAATCTGGAATTTCTCCTCCAAATGATTGTTTTGGATCTGCCACAAGGATCTATAACAGCAATGAGAATGGAGTTTCTCAGAAATTAACTACACATTCTCCATAGGCTCCCTCTCTCTCTTTTTAAGGATCATTAACCTTCAGACTTTAATTTAAGCAACTGGGCTACTTGGGGAAAAAAAACCTAAAACAAACAAACAAAAGAAAAAAATGCATGATTCCCTTCTCAGTTAACTTTGGAAGTAGATATTACCCATTGCAGGTTTTACTCTTATCCCAAGCAAGTAACAGAGAACAATGAATCCATTTGTTTTACAGCTTACATAATTTGGAGATGGAATCTTTGCAATATTTTCTAAAATATCTTTCTTCTTTTGTCCCATTAAGGGCCCAATTTTTCTAATTGCCTATGAATAAAGAAGCCAAAGCAATTGGGGGTTTCACTGTATACACATCGTTATTTGAATGCTATTATTTCCCACTATATTCTAAATATCACCATTGCTAGCTCATTCCAAGTTATGACAGTGGATACCACAAGAATTGCTAAGGTGTGTCCTAATGTGCTATTGAGGATGAGGGAATAAAAGTAATTGAGACAACAGCCACATTTTCTAGAGGATGCTGGGATATTGATGTTTATCTCTTATTCTGGATGGGTCCTTAGAGCTCTTCAAAAGAATAACATTTCAAATGT
>NW_012147797.1:2144812-2145744 GCF_000956105.1 Propithecus coquereli | reverse complement strand
TTACTCTTATCCCAAGCAAGTAACAGAGAACAATGAATCCATTTGTTTTACAGCTTACATAATTTGGAGATGGAATCTTTGCAATATTTTCTAAAGTATCTTTCTCCTTTTGTCCCATTAAGGGCCCAATTTTTCTAATTGCCTATGAATAAAGAAGCCAAAGCAATTGGGGGTTTCACTGTATACACATTGTTATTTGAATGCTATTATTTCCCACTATATTCTAACTATCACCATTGCTAGCTCATTCCAAGTTATGACAGTGGATGCCACAAGAATTGCTAAGGTGTGTCCTAATGTGCTATTGAGGATGAGGGAATAAAAGTAATTGAGACATCAGCCACATTTTCTAGAGGATGCTGGGATATTGATGTTTATCTCTTATTCTGGATGGGTCCTTAGAGCTCTTCAAAAGAATAACATTTCAAATGTTATAAATCAACAGTATGAAGTGATGACAAAGTCAAGCATTAAGCACTTTAAAGCCATGATATTAAAAATTCCTTCACTGAGTGGTGTGTAGGTTATGGCTTCGCTTTGCTTTACAGACTGATTCTTCAGAGGTTTATGAGCCAATACAAATGTAAAATTCAAGAAATACAACTGTGCAGTGAAAGGAAAAGTAAAAAAATTGCCCAATAATTAATAAAATGTGGGAAAACATCTGTTTAGAACTACTAATAATTATCTTAACACTAGTAAATAAAGAATAAAAGAAGTATCCTAGGTTTATTTTCTCTTTCAAGAACCTAATTTTTTAGGTTCTTAATTGGCTTAGGAAATGAGTGAAAAATATTTTCTTAGATAAATATATTTGAGTACCCTCTACCAATACTTGCTGTTATTGCTGATGATCCTCTGAAAACATAATATTTTGAAATGTGCAATATTTCAAAATTATGGGAATATATTGTTTCCATATGGATAAGTCA
>NW_012147797.1:2129276-2144222 GCF_000956105.1 Propithecus coquereli | reverse complement strand
ACTATCTTCAGTTTTCCCACTGAGATCACACATTCCATGTTCATTCCTTTCTTCTTTTCTCTTAGTTTATGTTCCTTTCACTCATTTATCTTTGTATATCTTTCTTTCAATTTATTCAGTACAATTTGAAAGTTTAGTAGAAGGATATATACTCAAAAAAGAGAGTTGCTGAATTTTTTAAATGTTTGAATTTTATGAAGAAAAATATGCTGTGCCGTTACGTAGAGTGTTGCATTTGTAAGGGGGAAAAGATAGGGTGAGTAAATTGACTGGGAGTTCACAATTTTCTTAATCTGAATATGGAATAAAATCCTTCCTCACAGTCTAAATAACCCTAGGATATTAACACAATAACAAATTGAAACATATTTTCTAAACTTTATATCTGAACTTTCAACAAATCTATATTCCATCTGTATATCATTGTTTTTCTCATTTAGATGAAATATGATGTTGAAAAACATATCTGCATAAAAATACCAATATATTTCAGTGTCTGAAAGCAAAGTTGTTGATATGCTTTTATCAATGACATCTAAGTAGTCACTTGATATGTCCCTTCACTCTGTGCAAATCAACTCAGCTTTAGGGAATATAAATGGTTATTAAGTTTAATTCCATGAATTGTGCAATTGATTTCAATGAACTGATACAGCACAGATAATACTATTTAGTGATTGATTAACTTAAAACATGTTGTTATGCCTTGAGTGCTCTGTTATGTAAAGATTTGTTTATATCACAGTTTTAGACCTAATCTTACAGTTAATCTATTCCGTGGTTTACAATTTTGGTCTTGTATATTTTAGTATGTTCAGCAGTATCCCTGACCACTGCCACTGACCAGAAGCATCTCTCCAGTGTGACAGCCAAAAACATCTCCAGAAGATCCCAAATGTTCCCTGCTAGACAAAACGGCCCTTGTGGAGAAACACTAATCTACTCCAATTAGCCTAGGATGCTTAAAACACCTCTTTATTCATGTTGATTACACAGAGTCACTTTTTCTTCTATGTATAAAAATATTGTTTTATAAAACATAGGCAAAATAGAAAAACTGATGAGTAGCAAAATCTCATTTTACTTACGTTTTCAGTACATATTTTAATAGTATATCATTTGCATATTTGCATTAGTTTTGAGAAAATGTGTAGAGATATATTCTAATTTCAAAATACACTAGTGAATTTGCGGATTGAATAAGATCTATATAAGCATTGTGTGAAAATTTAGACATTTAATTTAGTCATCAAAGTGATTATGACTATTACTATAATAAGTCTCTTAGTTGTTTTTCTGAAAATATTTTAAAAAGTTCGACGAAAACTTTACTTTTTACTTGTAAGTATTTTCTGCTTTAAGTGCCTATAAATTCACTGCTCCTGCACATAGTAATGCATTCTGAGGAATTATTCACCAGGGATTAACATTGAATTGGCCACTGTAGTCAAATAAATGTTACCACTAAACCAATGAATGAAAATACAAACAGGGAGTTTTAGTGAAAACTTCCTTTGCTCATTCCTAGAAAGTCCAATTCCTGAGAAAGAGGGTATGGAGGGAAATGGGATAATATCAAAAACATTTACATAGGTTCTGAGAAACCTGGGCAAGATTGATTTATTTTTTATCTGATTCAGTTTCTTTCTTTGTGTGTGGCTTGTATAGATATATTTTTTTAATTTCAAAATATTATGGGAATACAGATGTCTTGGTTACATGGATTGCTTTTGTACTTCTTGAGTCAAAGTTATAAGTGTGCCCATCACCAAGATACTGTGCGTTGTACCTATTAGGTATGATATCACCCACCCTGTCTTCCCTCCTCCCACCTGCTTCATTTCCACTGCGATTTACTTCTGTCTGTGCACATGAGTGCTGATTGGTTGGTTCCAATTTAATAGTGAGTACATGTGGTGTTTGTTTTTCCATTCCTGCAAAACTTCACTTAGGAGAATGTCTCCGGTTCCATCCAGATTGTTGCAAAAGATATTAATTCATTTTTTATGGCTGAGTAGTACTCCATGGTATTATGCATATGCCGCATTTTATTAATCCACTCATGAATTGATGGCCACTTGGGTTGATTCAACATCTTTGCAATTGTGAATTGTGCTGAAATAACATTCTAGTGCAAGTATTTTGATAAAATGACTTTTTTTCCTTTGGAAAATATCCAGTAGTGGCATTGCTAGATCAAATGGTAGGTCTACTTTTAGTTCTTTGAGGAATCTCCACACTATTTTCCATAGAGTTGCACTAGTTTGGAGTCCCACAAACAATGAGTAAGTGTTCCTATCTCTCTGTATCCACACCAGCATCTATTGTTTGGGGACTTGTTGATATAAGTCATTTTAACTGGGATTAGGTTATATCTCATTGTGGTTTTGATGTGCATTTCCCTGACGTTTAGTGATGTTGAGCATTTTTTCATATGTTTATTGGTCATTAGTCTATCTTTTTTTGGAAAGCTTCTGTTCATGTCTTTTGTCCACTTTCTAATGTTTTTTTTTTTCTTGCTGTTTTACTGGAGTTTTTTAGATTTAATTCTTAGATTCTGGGTATTAGCCCTTTGTCAGATGAATAGCATGCAAATATTTTCTCCCATTCTATATATAGGTTGTCTATTCGCTCTGTTGATTGCTTCCTTGGCTGTGCAGAAACTTTTAATTTAATCAAGTCCCATTTATTAATTTTTGTTTTTACTGTGATTGTCTTTGGGGTCGTCTTCATAAATTCTTTGCCTAGGCCAATATCTAGAAGAGTTTACCAACATCTACTTCTAGAATTCTTATGGTTTCATGTCTTAGCCATAAGTTTGTCATCCATCTTGAATTAATTTTTGTGAGTGGTGAGAGACTTGGATAATGTTTCAATTCTCTGCATGTGGCTATCCAATTTTCCCAGTGCCATTTATTTAACAGGGATTCTTTCCCCCCATGTATATTGGTGTCTGCTTTGTCAAAGATCAGATGGCAATATGAGGATGGTTTTATATCTGGATTCTCTGTTCTGTTCCATTGATCTATGTCTCCATTTTTGTGCCGGTTTTAATTGCTATAGGCTTGTAGTGTACCTTAAAGTCTGGTAAAGTGATGCCTCCAGATTTGTTCCTTTTGCTTAAGGTTGCTTTGGCTATTTAGGCTCTTTTCTGGTTCCAAACAAAATGTAGAATTATTTTTCCTAGATATGTGAAAAATGATGTTGATATTTTGATGGCCATTGCATTGAATCTATAAATAACTTTTAGTATGGATATTTTAACAATGTTAATTTTGCTGATCCATAAGCATGGTATGTTTTTCCATTTGTTTACATCATCTGCAATTTCCTTCCTCAGTGAAAAAAAGTCAAGGAGTTGGAGGGCCATTATTTGGACAATGCAAATACCTAGCTATATTCAACCCTATAATGCTCATTTGAAGAGGTAAGCTTTTCAGTGCTTGACATATTATAGACTGCACAGATGCTGTTCCTGTACCAGGGGAATCTACAGTGTAGCAAGAGAAGACAGGAAAGGGACCAAACTTGATAATTGATTCTGCACAGAACTTTGTGATTACTCAGACAACTTGAAAAGACATGAAGATTTTGATGTCTCAGTGAGATGCCAGGTTAAGAACTGTACTCTTTGTGCCCAATATGTTCTGTATAATAAATTTCCTGATTACCATGATTCTGTCAGAAAAGTTGTTTTTATGAATCATGCATCTCATGCAAACTCATTTATATTAAATTTAGGATTCACTAGACTATAAAGGAAAGAAAGAAAACCCTAACATTCACCTACCCTGTAGACAAAGCATATTTAATACCTTGAGTCCTATGCCTTGGAGTGTAATTCATACACAAGCACAAGCCATGTAAGAAAGTAGATACAGCCAGGGAATTGGAAGCAACACAGAGGCAATCCAGGAACACATTTTCTCATTCTGAGGTGGCTGGTTGCCTTCCATTCACACGAGCAGCAGATGGTAAAAAGGCAGGGAGGGTGGGAGTGGCTGGCACCTCACAGACTGCCAGGCTCCGTCTGGGCTCTTGATAAATATTAATTAAATGAATTGAATCCATTGAAGAGCATTGTCCATGCTGCCAATTATGACAACCAGTCTTTGTTTTATGTATTATTCTCATGTTAGCATGACAGGAAAACTTTTATCTGTCTTTGTAAAGACTGAATGAGCTACACAGATAACCCAACAGAAGTGAAACTGAAAGTCCTAGCTTTTGTAGAAATTCTTCTTCATAAAGGTATTATTAAAATCATATCGTAGTAATATTCTGATTAGCAATTCATCTAGAAAACAGGCATAATTCTTCAGCAAAATCGATCTGTGTGTTATAGAGACAGGGAGAGCTTCAGGTTTTTCCGTTGCTTGGCCTGGGCTATAGCGGACAAGGACAAAAAGTGGTAGTCCAGAATTCGTTCATGAATGGATCTTACATTTCTCGGGTTCACAGTCCATGTCACCTAGAAGTTGTGAAAGTGTTACATGAACCCCTGAGTTGAAAACCATTCAGATAGATCTGTGTGCCTCTCTTTAGAAAAGAGAAGGTTATAGTGTTGCAGCCTAGAAAAATGAAGGTGACCTGGAGATTTGCCATTCCGATAAGGGATGAGGGTTGAGGAGCCATAAAGAAATCCAGATGTTCAAAAACATCTCTACGTTAAGTTGCGTTAATTATGCTCAGTATGAAGGGGTGCCCAAAGTTAACGAGTCATAGGAATACATCCTCTTGGTTGTATCAAGGTACCAATAATGTCTGTCAGCCTCACCAGCCTGTGGGTTCAGATGAGGATTCATTAATATTAATGTCCAAATTCCACAAGCTCACACATAATGGCAAGACATCATTCTCCCTGCTAACGTGCAATGTCTGAAAATATTGGCCAGTTATTTTTGGGAGTCTTCATATGCTGTCTCATAAGTTCTCAGTTTCTTTTACACCAGCCATGTTGTTAATGGATACTGCCAGGCAATGTCCTAAGGGGAGGCACCTGGTCACTGGCAATGTCCCAGGATTTTTTACAAGGACATTTCTAGGCACCAGAGTTACCATATGGAAATGATGTCTCTCTCCCTCTATGGCACCCAATTATTGTGCTCCAAAGCAGCACAATTAGTGACTGAGGCCCCTCAGGAATACAGCTGTCACCAGTTTTGGTGTGTCAGGTCTAGCCCTGGGCACAGGTAAGGAACATTGTGGCTTCCCCACTTATCCTTCAGGAATGAGGATAAATATTGCTCCTCCAGAAAAGCATTTCCTCATTTTTAGAGTGTTAGGATTCCCATCTTTATGTTCCCATAGTTCTCTGTATTTCTAACATGGCACTTCAGGATTTTATTTATATAATTTGTCTGCCTTCCTCCTCTAAACTTTTGATTTGTAAGGGCAGAAACTTTGTATGTCTTATATATCACAGTGTTCTCTAACAGGGCTACCATGTTACACAAGTCCGATGGGCACCACTGGCATGGGATTCTCCAATGCTGAGTAGCAGAGGCCCTAATCCTTCAACATTAAGAAAACATGATAGTTACTTAAGTAATTCTGAATAAGTAAATCCTATTATGCATTTCTATGTCTCTCCTACAATTTACTTAAAATTCATGCTTAAAATCTTTGTGTTCTATTCTGAGGTTCCAAGAGTATAATATAAAACAATATAACCTAATCCCTTTTGTGCTGGGGAAACTGATGATGAAGCAAGTGGTATTCAAAAGAGGATGAGATTTCTACCAACTAAGTTCAAATGGCCATACACGATAGAAATGTGGTAAAGATGTAAGTAGCAGAAAAAATTTAGGAGTTGGGGCAGAGGAAGCAACAATGGGACATGGACATATATTCATGCAGTTATTCTACAAATATTCACTGAGCATTAGCTCTACAAGTCCTGCTCTAGATATGGAGAACACAGAGGTGAAAAAATGGAAGGAAACAGACAAGTGAATTAATACATAAATTACAAGGTTAATCTTTATATAGTAAGTGCTATAAAAGTGCAGTAGAGCCACAGGATAGAATGTGATAGAGACATATGTTTATCTAATACAATTTGATCAGAGATCAACCTCTCTGAATAACGAGGAGTGAGCATATAAAGATGTTGAGAAAAGCATTGCAGGAAGGGAAGCAGCGCCCTCAGGCTAATCAGGTAATGCTTATGACTGAAGGATTCTTCAGGTCATTTGGTGACTCCAAGAAAATAGATGAGAAAAGTATAAAAATGGGATTTAAGGCAATGTTTAATTGATTGATACACATTCATTTTATGAATATTTGAACTTTACAGAAAGTAGAAAACTGATGCTCCATGCACTCTGCTAAGCACTTTACATTTAACCATTTTAACAATCTTATGATGTATGTAGCACTATTACCCTCATTTTACATATGAGGATCCTTAGGACAAAGAAACTAATGGACGTTCCCAAGGCCACACAATCAGCAGATGTCAGTGCTTTATTTGAATCCAGGAAGTTTAGTTATAGAATATGTGATTTAATCAGGTAAACATATATGGTTTATGATGAATTTCTAATGTTAATATTATGTGAAGATATTTAGACAAATGGGGAAAATATGTATTTTAATATTTGAACTATTCAAATAATTACTATTTTCCCACTTAGTGTCAATTATTTGAGTTTCCTCATTGAAAAATGTTAATGTAATTATTTTCATTCTCTCCCTTATCGTGTGCTGTGTAATTTAAATGTTTGCGTAAGAAATAGGTATCAAAGAGCATAATTAATACAGTGATTTCTACTGTTCTCATGGTTGTTGGTATCATTTAGCATCACAAAATAATAAAATTAGATATGGTAGTTGATGTCAACTGTGGCACCTAAATAATTGGGTCACCTTTATTTTGAGTGAATAAATAATAATTTATGAATGTTTATTAGCTATAACTTTAGTGTTAGTCACATCTTTTTGTAATGTTCTCTGGGTGAGAGAAGAAACAATAGAAAATACCACTTTAAGATTTTGTACATCTATTTCTATTATGTTGGGTTCTAAATGTGATTTATGGAAATATTTTTAAAGTATTAATAAAATCAGTATTAGAGGAAACCCTAAAAAGAATATTAAAATAGAATCAGCTTATGATAACAGCCCACAGAAAATGGGACAAAAAGTAATTTCTGTCAGTTGTTCTGCATACTTCTTGGAATTCTTTCCTTGGGCAATGCTGACATTAAAATATCAACATTGTTATTAATGGAAGTATCCAAGACAATGAGCAAATAGATAAACAGAGTCAACTTACTTCATGGTACATTTACATTAATTTTATTTATTAAAAATTCAGCTGCTATTATGAGGACACAGTCATACTTCATAGCTTAGTGAATAAAAAATTGGTCCTCAAACTTCAATTTTTCCCCAAACTGCTATTTTTTCTCAAACGTTTTTTAAAAGTCTTCTACCAATTCTGTTTATTTAAACTTCTCAGTAACAATGGCCCCACCTATCCATCTGCTGCTGGCACACTTTCTGTTATGTACAAATCAAGTGCTTTACCCACAATCACACAAAGCTACATTAGTAGGAATGATGGATTTGCAGTTATGCATTGCAATAGCTGGAAAAACACTGACTTGGGCAGAACATAACTAGAAGAGAATTTTAAAGCTAAAAGCCACTCTGAATGTTCCAGTGGGCAGTGCCAAACAGAAACAAGGAAAATGACAGATGGTAAATATATTCTCACCAACTGACAATTGCAATTCTCATGGTCAACCAATCCCTAAGTCATACAGTTCACAGGACAAATAGACTCCATTCTACATCTATGCTTAGCAACTATGTGTAATTATCTTTAACAAATGTTTTGAGCTACTAGAAGGTATTTTGATAAGTATAATGAAAATATGGACAGTTATTAAAAATTTTAGGACACTGAAAAATCTATTTGATCATACATATTATATCATATTTTTCTTGAATATTTTAGGAATTATAGACAAATCTCAGTTGATGTCTTTAGTCTTCTGAAAAATATTTTCCCATGATAGAAAATAAAACAGAAATCATTCAAAAATATTTTTCAAAGTTACATGTTTTTATGGGAATTAGAATTAAGTAAATGATTTTAAATGTCTAAGAGGAAGGCAGCTATGCTAACCACTATACCACCAACACTTTGTGTATATTATGGAATACTACGCAGCCACAAAGAAGGATGGATTGAGGCCTTTTGCAACAATGTGGATGGAACTGGAGACCATTATCATAAGTGAAGTATCTATAACGGAAAAAAAAATATCATATGTACTCAATATTAAATTGGAATTAACTGCTGAGCACACTTTTACACAGAGGGAATTAAAACCCAGCAGAAATCAAGCAGGGGAGAGGGGAGGTGGGTGAAAACCTACCTAACAGGTACGATGAACACTATCTGGGCTATGGACACACTTATAACCCTGACTTAACCACAACAAAATTGACACATGTAACCAAAAACATTTGTACCCCTGTAATATTTTGAAATAAAAGAAAATGTGTAAGAGGTAGTTGTATCTGTTTTTTGCCATATGTAATTGATGTTTTGAAAAAAAAATAGTCCAGAGTTTCTCCAGATTGGTATGGATCAGGTTGGTTAAAATAAGTGTTACTCTGCTTTATTTTACTATTGCTATGTTACAGAGATAGACTTCTTTATTCCACCATTAGTAAGAAGCATCCCCTGCTCACCTAGAAAAATATGACCATTGGCTTATCTTCACATATATAACAAATTAGTAATGCTCACAGTGCTGGCTAGTTCAATACAAAAATATCTTTTGATTTCAATTTTACTATTACACAGAAGTCAACATTTTAGAGTCTATAATAATCCCTCTAAAAATAGGGACATATCCAAAGGAAATTGACTCACCCTGTGCCCTGGGTTGAGACTGTCATATTAAAAAGCATCTATTCCTCCAGACTGGCAGGATTTCCTACGACAATTTTTTTTTCTTCATTCACTCTGAGAATAGGACTGAGAAGTTTTGCCAGATAAAATCTAGCTAAGGCTTGGAAGCTAATAGTTTTAAATTGCTCATTTATATTAAGCACTGGCTCTGCGAGCTTCAAAAATAAGACCGAGTACAAAGCCAAATGACCTTAAATAACTCCAGGAATCAGCATTTGCCTGTGCATTAATAATTTGTGTGTAACACAGCTCCATGTAGTGCCAAAGTAGATAATGCAGCGCAGAATATAGGTACGTCTTCTTCAATACATCTACCCCATTTTATTTTATTAATCTAATAATTGCCAAATTTCCACATAATTTTTCTACCTCAGTTATACTATAGTATCAATAAAGCTTAATTGGGATTTCATTTTCTTATTTTATTTGTTATTTTGGGGGAGATATATGTCACCCTGAATCTTAGTAGCTTAAAACAACAACTATTTATTTTGCTCACAATTCATCAGGCTGCAATACGGGCTGGACTGAGAGAGAGGCTCTTCCAAAAGTCTCAGCTAATCTCACTCATTCATCAGCTATCACCTGGGGACTGACTGGGGCTGGCTGGTCTGGAATGATTCCAGGGGATAGCTGGCAGCTGGCTGATACAACAGCGGTGACTGGGTCCTGTGTCTCTCTTCATCCAGCAGGCTAGTCTGGGCTTACTCACACAGTGGTTGCAGAGTTGCATGAGCAGCAAGAAAGGACAAGCCCCAATGCACAATCATTTTCTAAGTTTCTGCTTGTTTGCTCTTATCTCATTGACTAAAACAAGTCATACTGTCAAGCCCAGCATCAGAGTGGGTATCAGAATAAAGGACAAAGCAGCATGGAGAGGTATAATTTGTGGCTATTTTTGCAATCTATCACACTTATTAATCATAGCTTAACATACAGAACTGAGCACTAACTGAATTTATTGCTTTAGCAGTGTTAGCTAGAAAACAAGGCCAAAAGCTGCCATAATGTTCAGTTTTCAATAGGTCAAAAATTGAATCTACACATTTAACATCGACTACCATTGATTGAGCTTTTACTGCATGCAATATATCAGCATTTTACCTACATTATTTCATTTGGCTTGGAAAACATGCAACAAGGCCGCTGAGTGTGGTATTCATGAGTATAGACTTCAAATCAGACTGCCTATGTTCAGTCCTATGCCTTCAATACTGAAGATATATTTTCTTCCTCTTCAATATTGTATTTTTTTCTGAGCTGCTCTTGTTTACTTCCTGGAAGCTGTTGTTTCTATCAAATAATATACTGACCTTTTGCTATAAAGCAGAGAAACAAATACAGCAAAAATAAATAGACATATTCTGAAAATTAATATCTATTAAATCATGGATCAAGGAAGCCAAAAATTTCTGTTAAACTAGATGTCTTGATAAGTATATCAAATGAGTTCTTATATTTACACATTCAATAGAAAAATTCTAAATTTTGCACCTGACTTTATGAAATCTTACGTTGTTTCTATGTTTCCTTACTAAAATACCGTTTTTTTGGCTGCCACATGTCTGAGTGTGCCATCTCCTTTATTCTTTAGCTTCTGTGATTTCTCATTATTTGTCTTTGGCATTGCAACTATACCTCTTCAATTCTGACCACCACACTCACACCACTGTCAAATGGATGGAACAAGGTGATACACCATCCCTGACTTTATTTATATCCACTAGTTTATACTAGGACTGATTATCCTCTTGGATGAATGACTTGAGCTAATGCAACTACTATGGCACCAATATATCCAACTGTTTTCATGGGATTGTTTTATTTCGTGGAGTCCAGATTGTTTGGAGAGAGAAAAGGGCTTCCAAAGAAAACTCAACCAAAGGAAAGGACTAGGATGGTGAGCCAGGTGTAGCTGGCTGAGGAAAGGCGATCAAAGTGTAGGTTCATGAGACTTGTTAATTCTAACCCATCTGCCTTTGCATCATATTTGAATGCTAGAAGATAGAGGCTCTGTCCATAATTTTAAAGATCTGATCAGGGGTATAACCTTTTGAAAGAGAAGCAACTTTGGTTTAGGATCCTTTCTATTTACTGAGTTGAGTGTTATAGGAGAGTGTTGCTTTCTCACTTTGTTAGAGAAGAGATATTGCTCATCTACTTCATGGTCCAAAGGTAGTTTTCCAAGTCCACCCAGGAGTGGCATATTTCCAGCTCCACCAGATCCTAGGTGACAGAAATGGCCTCACAAAGTACACTGGGAACTATAAACATGGCAGTTTCAGAAACCGGACTGGTTGAACAGCTCTGATTTAGCCAGGCAAGTCAAGCATTGAAAGAACAGTTTCATAATTCCTGTAATATTTGTTTCTTAATCAGTCTGTCATTGGACATCCTAAAAGGGCACAACATGGAAAAACTCTGCTCCTTTTCATTTTGTAAAAGAATAAAGAAGACAGAAGTCAATGTCCAACACTTGCCAATATCCAGTGTCCTTCTAGTGATGACCTCAGAGAAGCACTGTTATCTGTGGATCTGCAGGGAGCTTGGGCCACCTACTCCCAGCTCCACTGCTCCCAGGGGAAAATTACAGTTCAAAATAATTCATGAACAGCAATGTTCTTGCAGGCAGGCATGGAGGTCTTGGAGCATGGAGATTTAGGTATTGATGTCAACACCCAATATATACAGTGGCTGGATACGAAGGTCTGAGCCCATATTACATGGAGATAAAGAAACTGAGGCCCATGTCATGTGACAGTTCTAAATTAAAAATTATATTCATAAAACTTTGTAAAATTTGTAAAAACTTGGTACATTTATTATTATTCCAAATTAACGCTCCTGGGGATGGGTCTCAATATCAGTGTAAATTGTTACCAGATTTTCCTTCTTTCTACCTGGAAGAAATAACATAAAATATGCTTTTTAAATGCATACAATATGGTTTAATAAATTTTGATTCTTGCTCCATTCTTTCTCCTCCCTTTAGCTCTTGGCTGACCTAACCGGGACTGGAGCCACTCCCTTCTTTTTCCAGCAGAGAATGTATTCAGTCTTCCAACTTACGGTAGCCTGATGTTTCTAATCAAATCCAAGGATTTGAGATTTAGCTTGCAAACATCAGGATAACATATTTAGTATATATAAGTTACTTTAAGCGTCACTCTCTGGGTTCTAAAATATATTAATAATTGAGGCTATTTTCTCCAAATTCAGATCGTTTTAACAGTTTCAACTAATTTAATAAAATAATACTTTTTAATCACACTTTTTTCTTTTAACCATATATATGTTTTTTAAGTTAGCACTTGTATATATAAAATTCCTTCCCCATGGTATAAATTCAATTCAATTTGTTGAATATAGAAACTCTATTTTGGAGAATACATAGAATTAGGTATCAGAGGAAAGGAATTGTGCTACCTTTCTATTTCTTTGCACTAGAATGTCTTTCATGTGATGGATGCTTGGTAAACAGTTACTGAATTGAACTAAAGCATGTTTTTTGGTTTATGCTTTTAAAATAGTAAGATTATTACATAAGTTTAGATAGCCTCACAATTTATGTAGATAACAATAGCCCAGGCTTTAAAAAAAAGTGTTGTAGTAGAAGATCAGTGGCTGCAAAAGCAACAAGATGACTTCAGGATGCCTCTCCCCTGTCAGACAGGATATGCCACATACTACATATGGAGAGGCAGCCAGTGAGTGATTTGTTGCTTTGATGTTGGATGCATGGATATTGAAATATGAAATATAAATCTGGGATCATATGATTCTCAAAGAATAGTATAAATAGCACAGAAATTTTGTTAGTCATGTCTAAAATGTATAAAAATAATGAATATTTCAAGATTGGTAGAATTAGAGGAAGCAATCAGAAGTGAATAGGCAAATGGTATCAGGAGACTAGGAGGCTGGGATACAAGAGTGGGTAATTCAGCCATTAGATAAGATTATAAGGCAAATACCAGGCTACCATACCTTCCATGAAGCCCAGTCACTGTAAGAATCATTAAAAAAGGTAGATATTGTGAAAAAAGTATGGACATTGGAATTAGACAGAGCTAGAATTTAATCCTGTCTGTGGCTTTTAGCACATTAATTTATATACTTAAGCCTCAGTTTATTCCGGAAGAGGGAATAACAAAATATTTAATATGTGTGAAATATCTAGTATGGTACTTGGCATATAGGAGAGGCTCAGTAAATATTAATATGTGTTCCCTTTTTGGAGCCATAATGAGTAGATGTGTCAGCTTTGTTCCACAGAGAATCAATGTAATAGGAAACTATTCTCCAGGACACAGGTGCAGACCAATTTGTGATATGGTGTACCAAGACAACCTTGAATTTCAAAGAACCAGGGCAAGACCTATTTACACTGAGATAAAGAAAAGTTATCTTCCCAGACAGTTTAGGATGGTATATGAATGTTCTTATTTCCCCAGTGAAACAGAATTTATTCCATATTAAAACCAATAGTTACAATTATCTGCTTTTGCATCTATAACCACCTTAGAAAATGTATGCTAAGGTGAATCTCAAAAAAAATGTATGCTATGGTGAATCTCAGAAAAATCTGACTTCCCAAAGTGTATCTGACCACTTCTCTCCATTTTTAATGTTAACACTCTCATCCAAGCCACGTTCATTGTTTGCCCAGACTACTCATAAATCCTCCTAACCAGAAGCCTCAAATCCACTATTTCTTCTTCCAATTGACCGTTCACATTGTTGAATAGCCAGTCTATTACTTAATGTTAAAATTTTAATTTTTAATAGGTCTTTGATCGTTAAACCCTTCAATAGCTTCTCAGTCCATTTAAAGCAAAACCCAGAGATTTCCTGAAGAATCACTTGCCCCATGGTCACCATGCCCCAGACACGCTGCTCCTCCTTCTGTCTCCTGCTATTAATACAAGGACTCCACGAATGTGAGTCCTCAGTCAGAACTGTCTGAACTCCATCCTGTACCCTTTCATCCTTTGGATGTTGGTCTAGATTCACTTCCTCAGAAAGAACTCCCTTGATTGTCCAGTTTCATTTGAGTGTTCCTGACTTTCTCTTCAACAGTACATTGACTTCAATTATATCTTTAAATCTCGGTTCCCAATTATTTATTTAATTGTGTGATTATGACCTATTGTGTGTCTTCTCCTCCAGACCTTAAGTACCACAAAAATAGGGGTCATATTTGTATTCTTCACAACTGTCTACCTATACAGTGGCTTGTGATGGGCATGACATAGAGAAGGTACTCAATATTTTAGAATGAGAGAATAAATAAAAGATTACAGTTAAATAAGTTAAATGACTGAGATTCTGAATATTATGTTATACATATAGATGAGACCATATCATAACCAATATTTCTGGTAAAACCAAGATAGTGGCCACAGATAGCAATGTACTGCTTATAGAAATTCGTATAGCAAAACCATAATGTTCTTCTTTAGAATTATACCATGCGAATATCAGTCTTATTTTTCTTTCATCATTCTTAAAGTTCAGGTGCTCACTATAATCTTTTCGTTTTTTAAATTATAGGTCCCATTAATTTTAATTTCTTACAAAAAATACATTGTTTTAAATTTTCATTGCAGTTTAATCATAATTTTTCCTTCCATAATTCAGTCAAAGTCATTACGGTTGGAAAGCAAAATT
This sequence comes from Propithecus coquereli, assembly GCF_000956105.1. NCBI lineage: Eukaryota > Metazoa > Chordata > Mammalia > Primates > Indriidae > Propithecus > Propithecus coquereli. Next base: position 2,129,620 of record NW_012147797.1, on the reverse strand, counting down.
AAGTTTGAATATTTGGCCAAAACTCAAAATGTATTTTTAAAAATGCAGAAATTTTTACCTTTTCTCAAAATACTTTTACACATGTTATTTTAATATATCAATTGTGCTTATTTCTTTTTACAAGAGATAAGAATAGTCATATAAAGCTCTTCTTAAGTTGTTTATATTTCTAAAAGAAATTGACATTAAAATAAATATGTAGAATCTAGTAAACTTTCATTGAAGTATAATGTAGACACAAAAAATTGCACTTATCATGATGATGCAGTCCAATGAATTACTACAGAATAAACACAATTCTGTAAATACTAACATTTCTCAATAATTATTGCTTCCACCAAAGA
>NW_012147797.1:2125593-2127601 GCF_000956105.1 Propithecus coquereli | reverse complement strand
ATTGACCATGTCAACACACTGTTAAATTTGTAAGTCCTCATTTTTTAATCTGTGGACTATTTAGGATTTTCTATACTCTATTATCTGCAAATTAATACAAGTTTAGTATTTTATCACTATTTATACCTTTTATTTCTTTTTCCTGCCTTATTAAACTGTCTAGGACTTCTTATACAATGTTGAATAGAAATGACAATGGGTATCTTATTTCTGATCTCAAGCTGAAAGATTTCAAAATTTCACAAATACATATAATGTTTGCTGTTGGTCTTTGTAGATACCATTTATTGGGATAAGAAAGTTCTGCTCTAGTCATTGTTTTCTTGGTTTTATTATTTATGATGCTGAATTTTATCAAAATTTTTTTTCTGCATCTTTTGACATCATGCTATGATTTCTCCTTCTTTATTAATGTGGTTGAATTATCTTAAGGTACCTAATTTTAATTTTCCATGTGGATATCCAATTGGATCAATGTCATGTACTGAACTTAGGATATTTGGCTTAATTACTTTTGTCAAGTTTGGAAAATTTTTAGACATTAGCTTTTCAAATACTGCTTTTTCTTTATGCTCTTCTGCTTCTGAGACTTGAAACATATACTAGATTTTTTTTTCATTTTACAATGTCACGTATTCATTGTATGTTCTTTACCATTCCTTCCTTTTTGTTCTTCTTATTTCTGTGCTTCAACTTAAACATTTTCTGCAGATCTATATTTCAGTTTACTAATCCTGTCATTTGATGTGCCTAATAGGGTGTCAAAATCAGTTTTAACACTTTACTTATTGCAGTTTTAATTATTTTGAAGTTTTTAATTCTAGACTTTGAATTTGATTCTTTTTAGATATTCCATTTAAATGACTAGATTTTCATTTTTTTATGTATTATTAATAATATCTATGGCTTCCAATTTGTATAACTAGGTGATCTATGGGTCTATTTCTCATTGAAAGCTGGAAATCTTTCATGTAGAGGCTCTGGGTGTTATTATCTCCAGAAAAAGTTTATTTTATCCTCTGGCAGGGACTCTGAGTTGTGGGAAGATCACAGTACATCAGGGGTTAGTGTACTGGTAACTGAATTGTGATTTTTGCATGGGTCAGTTGATCTGTTTTATTTACTGTACCTGGGGCATTATTGTTTGGAATACCAACTGACTACTTAGGGTATTTATGAGGGTCCTTCCTCCATGACAGGTCCCTAATTTCAATTTTCATCTTTTTAGGACTAGGAAACTCCCAAACACTCCTCTCAACTTTTATTTTCCGAAATATTATGGGGGTACAAAAGTTTTTATTATATAGATACACTCTATAATGCTCAAGTCAGGGCTTTCAGTGTGCACACCAACAAGACAGTGTTCTTTGTACCAATAGCTAAGTTTTTATCATTCACCCCTCCCCACTCTGCACCCTTCTTTGTTTCCAATGTCCTTTACATTGTTTTGTGCCCATGTGCACCCATCCTTTAGTTCCCACTTGTTAATTCCCACATGATGTGTTTGTTTTTCCATTCCTGAGAGTGGGCCAAAGATGTAAAAAGAATTGGTTCAAAAGAAGACACACAAATGGCCAACAGACATATGAAAAGATGTTCCATATCACTAATCATGAGAGAAATGCAAATTAAAACCACAATGAAATGCCATCTTACTTCTCTCAACTTTTAAATGGCTTCTACTTTTTTGTTTTTCTAAACTGCTTCTCTGTGCATAGATTTGAACAAACACTTCAGTGAGAAATAACTGTAACCCCTTTTTTTGTCTCCCCTCTCTCTTAGATTTTGTCTTTTAAGTTCTGGATACCTCACTCCAATTTTTATCTCTTAACCCTACCGTATTTTCCCTACATACCTAATGTGTTTACCAATTTTTTTTTTTTTTTTTTGTCTCTTAGCTTTCCTTTTACTTTGCCTTCTGCCTGGTTTCTCAGTCTCTCTCTCCAGCAAATGCTCTGAGTATGAAAGCTACTTACAGAATGCCAAGTTACCTCTTTGAGGTTTACTT
>NW_012147797.1:2115961-2117219 GCF_000956105.1 Propithecus coquereli | reverse complement strand
AAACAGAAAACTAATAGAAAAGCAAATGGGCAAAAATGTGATAATTGCTAAATCTGGCTTATGGGCACATGGGAAATATTGAACAATTTTCTTTACTCTTTTTTTTGCTTTAAATTTCAACAAACTAGGTATATAAGAAACATTTCTCAAAATTATCACAGCTATATATGGCAAACCCACAATCAACATCACACTGAATGGGGAAAAGTTGAAATCATTCCCACTAAGAACTGGAACAAGACAAACGTGTCCACTGTCATAACTTCTATTCAACATAGTGCTGGAAGCAGCCAGAGCAATCAGGCAAGAGAAAGAAATATCCAAGGGAAAGGATATCCAAGTCAGGAAAGAAGAGGTCAAACTATTTCTTTTCACTGATGATATGATCTTATATCTAGAAAACACCAAAGACTCCACCAAAACACTCCTGGAATTGATAAATAAATTCAGCAATGTCTCAGGTTACAAAATCAGTGTACACAACCAGTAACATTTCTATACACCAACAACAATCAAGCTCAGAGTCAAATCAAAGACTGAATACCATTCACAATAGCTACAAAGGCAATAATCTACAAAGGAATATACTTAACCAAGGAGATAAAAGATCTCTATAAAGAGAACTATGAAACACTGAGGAAAAAAATCACAGATGATACAAACAAATGGAAAACCACGTCATGCTCATGGATTGGTAGAACCAACATTGTTAAAATGTTCATACTACCCAAAGTGATTTACAGATTCAATGCAATCCTCATCATAGTACCAATGTCATATTTCACAGATATAGAAAAAATAATTCTATGCTTTATTTGTAACCAGAAAAGAGCCCAAATAGCCAAAGCATTCTTAAGCAAAAAGAACAAATCTAGAGGCATCACATTACCAGACTTCAAACTATACTACAAGACTATAGTAACCAAAACAGCATGCTATTGTTACAAAAATAGAGATGTAGACTGATGGAACAGAACAGAGAACCCAGGTGTAAAATCATCCACATACAGTCAAGTGAACTTTGACAAAGCAGACAATGTACAGTGGGAAAAAGAATTCCTATTCAATAAATGATGCTGGGGGAATGTGGTAGCCACATGTAGCAGAATGAAACAGGATCCATATCTTTCACCACTCACAGAAATTTATTCAAGATGAATAAAAGTGTTAAATGTAAGGCATGAAACTATAAGAATTCTAGAAGAAAATGTGGGAAAAACTCTTCTAGATATCAGCCTAGGTGAAGAATTTATAACTG
>NW_012147797.1:2114414-2115911 GCF_000956105.1 Propithecus coquereli | reverse complement strand
GATTTGATCACACATTTTCATTTCATTTAGGGTAAAAAACTGTAACTGGTATTATTCTCAACTGAATAAAATTTAACGTTTTGCTTAAATTTTCTTTATATCCAAAGTTGTTCTACCCTCTGGATATCTGATGACCTATGTATCTTATAGCTTTTGTACATTGTCACTGTCCTCATCTCCCATGTATATTTCAGATGAACTATGTGATCAAAAAGAACACATTTCTTAAAGAAAATTTACTGACAAAGATTTTACTAAAATCTGAATGTCCAATTGTCCGAACACCATTTACTGAAAGTCAATTCTCTTTGCAATAATGTGCAACTCCAGCTCTGTCAAAAATCAAGTTTCTATATTTGTGTCCATCTGTTTTAGAGCACAATATTCTGTTCTATTGTTCACAGTGTTTTAAATTAAATCATGGTATCTGGTAAGGCAAGTCTAGCTACGTATTACTTATTTATAGAGAGAGTGTCTTGACTTTGAATTTCCATATACATTTCAGAATTTACTTCTAAGTTCCACCAAAACTCCTGTTTTGATCTTGATTGGTATTGCATTGAATCTACAGATCAAACTGGAGAAAATGGCATCTGTATGATATTGTCTTTCCATCCATGAATATGATATATCTATTTATCTAGATCTCTCAAATATTTTACTATAGAATTATACAATGCTCCCACAAATATTGTGCACATATTTTGTTAGGTCTAATGCTAGGTACCTTATTTTTGTTTATACATGAATTGCATACACACACATACATAACATGCACAAGTATGATTTAGCTATATATATTTTTTTACTGGTTCTTGCTTATGATGTGTTATATCTTTGAAAATATTGTGACTTCTGAATATAATCTGTTTATTTTCCTTGGAATCTTGCCTATGGGAGAACTTTGAGCCTGAAATAAAGTTGGGTTCCTTCAGGAGGGTTTGTTGTATTCCTTTTGTCAGCCATTTGGGAGCACTGATTCTAGGGTATTTAATACTAAATGATTTGCTTGAGAGTTTTTCAGACTATCAAACAGTGTAACTGCCAATAGGCTTTAAACCTATATAATGACCAACTTATGGTTACAAATCAAATTCTCAGGAGTGATTTTCTAAATATCTTTTTTGCCCAGTTTCAATAGAGCCAACTATATAACAGCACCCAGTTTGAAGGAGGATATTTCTAGGTCATCCTTAAAAATGAGGTGAAAAATTTTGGTGAGGTACTAGCTTGATAGCAGCCTTCAAATATACATTTCAATTCAGGCTCTAAAATTTAATTCTTATCCCAAGCCCTGCACATTTGCAAAGTCTGATACTCCAATTCAATGAGTTCAGAAAAATTCCATAGGACAAAAGCCTAATTCAGTGCCCCTTTACTTTTGACCTGAGTCATTACTTCCTTGATAGTTAATGGATGTATTTTAAAACATTTTTACACAGTTTTTTACAGTGTATCAGCCTGGGTATTTAGATAGCCATATCACCAGAAGCAGGG
>NW_012147797.1:2100221-2101994 GCF_000956105.1 Propithecus coquereli | reverse complement strand
TATTAGAAGGAAGGAAATAATAAAGATGAGAGCAGAAATTAATAAAATACAGACTAGAAAAACAGTAGTAAAGATCAATGAAACTAAGCGTTCGTTTTTGAAAAAGATAAACAAAATTGACAAACTATTAGCTAGGAAAGATGACTCAAATAAATAAAATAAGAAAAGATATATGAGACATTACAACTGAAACCAAAGAAATAACAAAAGAATCATGAAAATACTATGAAAAAAATATGCGATCAAAAAATTAATAACCTGGAATAAATGGATAAATTCCTAAACATATACAACCTACCAATACTGAATTATGAAGATATAGAAAATCTAAACAGATTAATAATGACTCAATCAGTAATAAAAAATCTTCCATCAAAGAAAAGCCCACCGTATGCTTAACTGCTGAATTCTACTAAAGATTTAAAGAACTAATACCAATGCTTTTCAAACTCTTTCAAAAAACTGAAGAAGGACTACTTCCAAACTCATTTTATGAGGCCATCATTATGCTGATGCCAAAGCCAGACAAGGACAGTACAAGAAAAGAACATCACAGGCCAATATTCCTGATAAACATAGATGCAAAAATTCCCAAGAAAATACTAACAAACTGATTTCAACAACATATTAAAAGGATTATCCACCATGATCATGTGAGATTTATCCCTGGGATGCAAGGGTAGTATAACATACGCAAATCAATAAATGTGATACATTAACAGAATGAAAGACAAAAACAATATGCTCATCTCAACTGATGCAGAAAATGCACTTAACAAATTCAATATTGTTTCATGATAAAAAATTTCAATAAATTAGTTATAAAAGGAATGTACCTCAACACAATAAAAGTCATATATATCAAGGCCACACCTAACATTATATTCAATAGTAATAATTTAAAAGCTTTCCTCTAAAATCAACAGTAAGATAAGAATGCCCACTCTCACCACTTCTATACAACATAACATTGAAAATCCTAGCCGGAGCAATTAGCAAAGAGAAAGAAATAAAAGGGCTTCAAATCAGAAAAGAAGAAACCAAATGATCCCTGTTAGCAGATGATGTGATTTTATATATGGAAAACCCCAAATACTTCACTGAAAAAGCTGTTAGACCTAATAAATGATACAAAGTAAACATACAAAAATTAGCATTTCTATACACTAACAGTGAACTACAATGAAAAGAAATTAAGAAAACAATCCCACTTATAATAGCTACAAAAAATAAAATGTTTAGGAATAAATGTATACAAGGAGGTAAAAGATTTGTACACTGAAAACTATAAAACATTGATGAAAGAAATTGAGAAAGGAGACATTACAACAATATTACAGAAATACAAAAGATCATTCAAGACTATTATGCATACCTACACTCTCATAAACTAGATAACCTAGAGGAAATGGGGATGAATTCCTAAAAACATACAACCTCCTGAGATTGAACCAGAAAGAAATAGAAATCCTGAGTAGACCAGTTATGAGTAGTGAGATTGATTCAGTAATAAAAAATGTCCCCCAAGAAAACAAAAAGCTCGGGACCAGATGCATTCACAGTCAAATTCTACCAAATATACAAAGAACAAGTGCCAATCCTAATGGAACTGTTCTATAACATTGAAGAGGAGGAAATTCTCCCCAACTCATTCTATGAAGCCAGTATCACCCTGACACCAAAGCCAGGAAAGGATGCAACAAAAAATGAAAACTACAGACCAATATGTCTGTTGAACATATACGTAAAAATATTCAACAAAATACTAGCAAA
>NW_012147797.1:2099629-2100171 GCF_000956105.1 Propithecus coquereli | reverse complement strand
TCAACATCACTAATCATCAGGGAAATACAAATTAAAACCACAGTGAGGTATCACATTACCCCAGTTAGAATGGCTTTTATTAAAAAGTCCAACAACCACAGATACAGGTGTGCATAGAGAAAGAAAGGAGCACTTATACCGTGTTGGTGGGACTTCAAATTAGTGCAACCTCTATGGAAACAGTATAAAGATCCAAGAAGTAAAAGTTGACCTTCCATTTGATTCAGCAATCCCACTATTGGGATTCTTTTCCCAAAGGAAAATATTCGTCATATCAAAAAGATACTTGCAACTGAATGTTTATTACAGCACAATTCACAATTGCAAAGATGTTAAATCAACCCAAGTGCCCATCAATTCATGAGTGGGTTAACCAAATGTGGTATATGTATACCATGGAATAATACTGAGTCATAAAAAGGATGAATTAATACCTTTTGCAACAATTTGTATGGAACTAGAGACCATTATCCTAAGTGAAGTATCTAAAAAATGAAAAAGCAAACATCACATGTACTCATTAATAAATTATAACTAACCAA
>NW_012147797.1:2098869-2099579 GCF_000956105.1 Propithecus coquereli | reverse complement strand
AAATTTCAGTGGGTCAACAATTAAGCATCTATTAAATTCTGTTATTTTGTGTAAAAAAGCAAAGAAACCAATATAAATAGGTCATATTTTCCAAATACAGAAGAATAATTTGAGCAAACACAATGGTAATTCTCTGGAGAACCCTAACTAATACAGATTTTAGTATTCTATTTAAGTTGAACTTATGTCTAATTAAACATCTATACCTCATTCCTTATATTTTATAAGAAATACAGAGACCAGGGGAACAATTTAAATGACACCAAAACATGCAAATACAGAATTTGGAGACATTATCCTAACCAACTCTTCCAGTTTGGAAGAAAAAAAGCAATAAAAAAATGGATGGGGAATGCTTTATATAAAAATAGCTTACGTGACATAAATAGTCAATGTCACGTATGAATACTGTTTGAAGATGTCTTCAAACAGACCAACTACAAAAATATATCTTTGAAGGAATTGGGGAAATGTAATTATATATCTGGGTATTAGAGTTTAAATTCTTAAGTGTATGCTAAACACTTTGGGATCTTTTTAAAATTAAATATTCTGATTCAGTAGTTCCCAGTGAAACTGAGATGCTGTATTTCCAACAATCTCCCAAATGCTGCTGCTGGTCATGGTGGTTTGCAGATCATGAGTTCAGAAGCAAGATATTAAATTATATTAAGGGTAATTTTTAAGTTTCTTAGATGTGATCATTTAAA
>NW_012147797.1:2096516-2096813 GCF_000956105.1 Propithecus coquereli | reverse complement strand
GCTGCTCGGGTGTTAGGTACACCAAAAGCCCAGACTTCACCACTGTACAATATATATATATATGTAATGGAATTCAACTTGTGCCCCCCCAAATCTATTAAAGTAAAAGAAAAGTTTAAAAAGTCTATTTTAGAGCAAAGTTTAAGACTTTAAATACTGACTTCAAATATTTAGGTATTATTAAAACTATACTAATTAAGACAATGTTATATTGGCATGAAGATTAACAAATTAAAATACACACACATGTATGGTCAGTTGGATTTTGGCCAAGGTTCCAATGAGAGAAAATAATCT
>NW_012147797.1:2092373-2092912 GCF_000956105.1 Propithecus coquereli | reverse complement strand
GATCATTATTCCTCTGAGGTCATGTGGAAACATACACTTCTTGAAATTCAGAATTGTGGTAAATACTGAAATAGAACAGGACATTATTTCTATGATTAGGATTTTAAATGCTTACTAGTAATTAAGACACTTTTAGAAAGTGTCTTAATCCCACCACCCCATGACAGTGCCTAGAATTTTCAATGTTTTCTACCTATGATGCTGCTTTTCTTTGTTTCCAAAGATATTTGCAATGGCTCTGATCCCTTTCTGGTATCCATCATGGCTAGCGCAGGGTAAAAGTGCAATAAAGTTTCATTATAAATTAATTATTCCTTTATATGTATAATATTATGTTCCATCAGCTTATAGTTTAGTCTCTTGGGTTTGGGAATGATGTGTATCTTTCAGATGATGCTACATACCTCCTTTGATCTATTTGGCTTTGTTATATAGACTAATGCAACCAGATTTCCAAGATGTCTATAGCACCTCATTTTTATCCTCTTTTCACTAATTTATGAGAGAACAAAACATTTGTAAAATAGATCAAATTCTTT
>NW_012147797.1:2087793-2091243 GCF_000956105.1 Propithecus coquereli | reverse complement strand
CCCGCCTCGGCCTCCCAGAGTGCTAGGATTACAGGCGTGAGCCACTAAAATCACCATTTTCAAGAGCTCCTTTTGTAAATGTAGTTTCAATCATATGATTTCAATGAATTAAAATAATTTCACCTGGATCCTATTAATGTATATTTGAAGATCCAAAATAATAGCTATGCATTATTCTAATTAATTGTCAATTCATGAACATATGTTACCCACAAGTTACATCCTTACTAATGGTATCAAATATAGATCATAAAAGGTTATGTTTACAAATTAAAATTGCTTTTAGTTTATTCAAAAGATATTTTGCTGATGCTGACATGAACAAAAACTAAGTAAAAGCATATGCAAACAAATTCACAAATTCTTTGTGCTCATTCACATCATTCTTATTCTCTTTAGCACTTTCTATTGAAAATGAGTTAACTAAATATTTAAGTCATTAAAATGCAAACAGAGGTCTAGTTAGGAAGTTTAATAATTTTAACCTTTAGTAAGCCCAATATTTTAACCTTTAGTAAGAGTTTCCTAAGGTTTGGACACACCTATTTGTCCTTCTAGATTAACAAAATATGGAATATAAGTGTTTCTGACAGACAGATGCAGGATATAGCCACCCAACAACAGTAAAAACAAATTTGAAACAAATATTTGCATTTGCCCATAAGATTATGAAAATTATAAAACAATGTTTTTAATTTCTAGTGACTGAAGTCAGAAAGATGAAGGATTAAACTTTAGGAATAATTGATTTCAAATCATCTGCTTCTGTCCAAAGTAGCTTTATACTATATCTGGAATTCATGAGTGGGCCTAATATATTTTTGTTGGAAGTAGCTAGTTAATTCTCCGAAGATCTGTTCGTTATCTAAAAGGCTTGCCTGGATTTTGTTTATTGAAATATTTTGACTTAAAACTTAACCTGTTTATTCTCATAGGTAGACCCTCCCCATAACCAAACCCTTCACCACCTCTGGTGACAGGCTCCAGTCAGATTAAGAGCATTCAAGTCACAACTCTCATGAAAAGCAACTGCTTTTCTTTTTTGTTTTTCCCAATGTGGTTGAACTTAAGTTATGTGGCAAATGAATATTCAATTTCTGTATTTTTCGGCCTCTTATTCTATGCTTTTCAGTACCACAAATTAAGTAAATTAGAGAAATAAAAACAAAAATAATCAAATGAGTCCATTTCAATTCCTATTCATATCTGATAAAATGTTGTATTGGCAAACAATGTTAAAATCTACAAGTGAATTAAAATTTGGAGATCATTTTTCATTGGATTCATGATTACCATTGACTATATGGACAAGAGTGGCTTTTGTAGTGACAAGCCAACTGCAATTCTTGGAACCAAGTGGTTCATTCAGAAATTATGCCACCTGTTTACAATTGTCTTCACTGATTTTTTTTTTCTTGGATTTCCACAGGTAACCAACCAAATCAAATCATATAAAGGAATAATCCCAACAAATAGGGTAATTTAGTCATTTATTCATTCAACAAATATTTACTAATTGTTTACTTGTGCAAAGCATAGTTCTAAGCACGAGAAATACAGCAATAAACTAAAGGAAACAACTGTTTCATGGATCATATAATCTAGTGGTGAGAGACAAACAATGGACAGAATAATAACATTATAATGTGTTAGAAAACATATATTGAAATCAAGAAAAGTAAAGTAGGCAAGGGGATAGGAAATATTGAAGCATGTTGCAATACTATTAATTTATAGGGTAGTTAAGTTTTGGCATGATCCATTTAGATATCTGGTCAGCATTATGGCAGAGGGATATAGCATACAGTACAGAGGGGTCCAGAGTGGGGAGCATGCCTAGCATGTATGAGGGACATGAAGGAGACCAGTATGGCAAGAGTAGAGAGAGAAAAAAGATAGCAACAGGGAATATGATTGGAGAAGTAACAGCTGGGAGGAGATTGGGTAAAGACTTAGGGTTATTTAAGGGTTTTGAAAAGTCCTCTATGAACTTTATTCACAGTCTAATTAGTGATTTTAAAACTTTATTCACAGTAAAGTTAGGGAGCACAATTTTAAAGTTAGAATTCTATTCAATGGGAATTAACTTGAAAAACGAGTATTACTTCCACTCTTTCCAGCTTAATGAAATTCCAGGCAGTGCAATACCACAGTGTTCTGTCCTTGTCCCTGCCTTATGAAAAAGTGTATTGCTAATTTGAGTAAAAGCATAGAACTAATACTTATCACATTTAAAGTTTAAATAAGTGTAGAAATAATACTTATTACAGTTAAAGTTTAAATGATACTTATCACATTTGAAGTTTAAAGAAAGTTTTGTTAACATAAAACACTGAGCTAAAATAATTAGAATAAAATTTAGAGAGATAAATATTTAGATTTCATTCTGAAACAAAAAGTTGCTTAATTTAGGAAACTTACTCCTATAACAAATCCAGTGGTATTAGAAAAATTGCATTCAGATCACGAGAAGTGATTGTCTTGTACTTCTCTTGTCGCATCATCTTATGTATTGTGTTCTATTCTTGGAAACACATTTTAAGAGGGACACTAATAAGCTAGACCATGCCAAGGAGAGGATACAATGCAAATTCAGGATGATAACGGGTCAGGAAACAATTTCATAAACCATGCAACGTATTAAATATAACTATGTTTTTACCCTTGTCCTCTACCCCATCCCCTGCTGAGAGCTCATTCTCAACATTGCAGCAGAACTGATCTTTTAAAAGTGTCAGAAAACGTCGCTTATCTTCTCAAAACTCTAAAATAGCTCCACAATGTCCTACAAGGGTCTACAAAGCTGTGCCCAACTCCTCAATCACCGCTCTTATCTTGTTGTCTCCCACCATTCCCCTCCTTGCTCACTCTGTTCCCATCACTGTGGCTACTCGGCTGCTTTGCCATGTCCAAGGCTGTTCTTTCCACCTGCAACACTCTTCCCCCAGTCACATGGCTAATTCCCTCAGCTCTTTCGAGTCCTTGCTCAAATATCTCCTCAATGAAGCCTACACAGGGCACTCTATTTAAAATTGCAAACCATCCCTATTCTTTACCCTGCATTACTTGTCTTCACAGTACTTACCAATATTTTAAAATGACATATTTTATTTATTTATTATGGTCATTGGTTTGCTTGATTTCTTTGTTGTTTGTTTATTTTTTGCTATTTCTCTTTGCCAAAATGAAAGCTTCATAAGAGCAATAAATCTCTTTTTCTTCATGGATCTATCCCAAATTCTCAAAATGGAACATGAAACATAGTAAATTATCAATAAATATTATTAATTAAAGTGATTTTTAACCTGTCCTTTCAAAAAAAGACAAAGCATTATGATGTTAGAAGCATATTAATTATAACTGTAGTACATTCGGTGTTCTTGCTCTAGGTATACTATTGACCAATAGAATAACATCAATACAATGATAAAAATGTTTTCTGCAGTATAC
>NW_012147797.1:2073610-2087145 GCF_000956105.1 Propithecus coquereli | reverse complement strand
GTGATGTTTTAGGTCTAAAATTCATGTCTATTGTAACTTATTTATTAATCCTATAGATGGAAGAATATTTAGTATTCCAAAAAAATAAATAGTATACTAAAAACAGGTAATTTTTCTCTTTAAATCCTGTATGAGTGAAGGGCAATGAGTAGAAAATATATTTTTAAAGGTCACCAAACAAAACAAATTGCTTGTTATCACTTTTGCACATGAAACCAGTTTCTAGAATGTCATGTAAGGAGTGTGGACTTAGTCACGCAGGCTTCAGAGACACTGGGGAATAAGCACTCTCTGGTGGTTGGAGGCCACCACATGTCCATCTGTGTCAGCCTGCTTTACTTCCACAGTAATAGAACTTTGTCTAGCTTGTGGCTGCCCACCCAGGAGGGCACGTCCCTAAGTCTTTGCAGTAGCTGTAGGTACGGGACTAAGCTCTTGTCACTGAGGTGCAAACAGAAGTGATATGTGCAATTTCTGCCTTGCTTACTTAAGAAGGAATCTCTGCCTCTGGCCATCTGCTTTTCTTCTCTCTCCACTGGCTAAAATGGCAATGACCAAAAAGTGACTTTGGATTTTACAAATGATGTGAATATAATAGTTATATAACTAAGAGCAGATCTATTATATTTCTAATCTTTATCAGGACTAGTTAATAAGCTGGAAACATAAGGTGTTTCCCCAAAAGTAAAATGATAAGTGTTTTAAATATCTGTTTTTCTCAGAATCTGATTTTTTTCTCAATAGTCTAACGTTAGATTTGCAATACAAGGTTTAGGAATAGCCATGGTACAGTGATCACCATGACCAGTAAACCTTTATGACTGCTACTAGAACTGGTGACTTTACTGTTTCATTTGAACGGTTCATATGAAAAAGGAAAAGACTATTTAAGGAAATGGCAGAGGCACTGGTGGGTAGGCACCTTTCCCTTTTCTCTACATGGTACTTAGTGTTTGATGACAACAAATACATTTAGATGTAAGGCTGTAATTTTAGATGGCAGAGGATGTGAATCAGTTTCCTGATACAAACATGTAATTAAAATCAAACAATGAGAATAGTTAAACATGCCATTGCCCAACAGATTGTTTAATGATGGATTTCCTTTACTCCATAGTTGAAAGGTAAGTGTTCATTGCAACTATTCAGTAGTCTAAATACAATTTGTGTCTTAAAATATTTTTTGACAAAAGCCTTAGTCCCCTGACTATATTTTCTCATGGGCAAATGTTAGGATTAATAGGTATTTTATGAAGCAAAATTGTTTCTCTCACCAAGGTTTACCAAAAGTCAAAGATTAACTGAAAAGACTCACTGTTTTACTCCTTGTTTTATTTCTGACATAATGAATTGCAATTATCTGAAGTGTATCACAATAAATGGGACATTCAGTTTATGATACAAACAGATGTAAAAGCTTAACCAACTTAAAGGTAGGGTTACATTTTAAGACAAAAAAAATTGTTGCTATTTCTATTACTAGGCACATTCTCCAAGTTTGACAAAAACATATCCGATCCCAGCATTCATTAGAAATTCAAGTTTAAGCAAATTATTGAAATGATGTACAATCAGGTCTGTTTACTCAGGATAGTACTGAGATCTTGAAGACTCTCCTTATTGTAAAATAGTCTATCACTTCTAAGAGGAGCTGAAAGAATTCTTAAAATATTTGACATGCATTAAGTTACAAGATGATAGATGAATATATTGTAATACATTAGTACACAAAAAGCCAACTTTCTAAAACATATTCTTAAGGCAATTTTTACCTAAAACAGTGATTACACAGATCAGGAAGTAGGAGAGAAGAGAAAGATAATTATTTAGTTGTTTTATCCTTAGCATAAATCAAATCTATGCTATAAACCTCAAAATCTCCCAATAAAATGAACAAACGCATTATTTCACTTTCAAAATCACTTTAACTTATCCCTAACACTTTTCCATAATTCAGTCACATCATAAACCACTTTTTAATTTCCCACTTTAAAAGTTACATTCTGGAGCCCTGATCTGAGCTGCAGGATAAAGAAAGCAGAAATGTAGACAAATTGGAACAAGCATAATGACTGTGCAATAAAAAAATGATATGCAGATTCTGGAATGATAGTCCATTCCATTTTAATTTTTTTTGTTTTCATTTTTAGGCAATTTTTCCTATAAGTATAAAAGGAGTTTTTTGTTTTTTTTTTTTCCTTTTAGATTTGAAGGATTTTTAAACTACTCCAGCTGAGTAGTCTCTGCATTTTCATATTTATTCTTTAAAAACATTATTCTAAGCAAAGGTGATTACAGTTCTGTCTCACTTTACAATATGTCTTGAATAAAAATCTAAATGACGAACCAAATAAAAAATGATTTTTTGTATTATATGTTCATTTTTCAAAGTGTTTTTAACTTATAAAAGCAAGTTCTGGGCTTCTAGTTGAGAAAAGATGGTATAAATTTATTTATTCATGCTCCTCCATGCTAAGTACAACTATAAACCCTTAAAACACCACCAAAGGCAGACAAAGGAGAATTTTGAAAGATGTAACGAGGAAGCCAGAATGACTATACATCTCAGGACTGGAAATACAGTATAGTAGCAGGGTGACTTACAATCCCTACCCAACAGAAAAGGATGATCCAAGCCAAGGCCAGTAACAGAAAGTGGTCCATAGAGATTAATTCCTCCCCCTCTCCAAATGAGTGTCTAATAAATCAACAGATGCCAAACTAAGATGACAAAGATTCTAGAATTATATGAAACAGATTTTAAAGCGATCATCACAAAAATACTTCAACAAGCAATTATAAATGCGATGAAAAAAATAGACTGTCTCAACAAAGATATATAAGACACAAAAGAAGAAAAAGTGGAAAAAATAGAAAATTTTAGAACTGAAAAAGGTAATAACTGAAACAATTGAAACTTGTGAAAGTTGTACCATGCCAGTCATTAGGAAAAGCTGATGATAAAAGATAATTAATGTGATTAATCTTGAAGATTAGTGCTAAAATACATTTGAATATTTATTGGCAAATTGTGACAATAATTTCCATTTATGTGATTTTTAAAATACCTAATTGATTTTTTTGGAAGTAAGCTTAACTTGGTTAAAAAAAGTTAATGAGTTTAGTGTTAGTGATTTTAAAATAATGATTACATTTCCTTAAAAATCATCTGGCCTTAGAGAAAACACTATTTGTAAAATGTGTTTGTAATTCTTGTTAAACTAGCTATACAGGAAGAGCATGCTGTCTTCACTGAAACCTAATTGAAGACACATTTATCTATCTATTCTTATAAATGGATATAAAAAACTCAATATTAATATTTCTTTTTAATTCATCTTGTGGAATTACAAAATTAAAAAGTAATTCATCTTAAGCATACTAGATTTAAAGTCATGAAAAATTATTTGAGGATCATTTTCTTTTCATATTGAATGAAATAATAAGAAAACTTACTTTGTAGAGAACAGTGCCTTGAGAAGGCAAAATTCATGAGTTCTTTCATAAACCAATTATCGATTGTTGGAATCCCCTGATATAGCAACCACAGGATGTAAACTATTTCATTTTGTGATGAACAAAACTTGGGATCAAAAGGTAATATTTTTCCTCCAAAGACTATGAGGAATTTGAAAGGCTTTTTTAAAAATAATAAGTTAATTAGCAGAGTTTGAAATGAATTAATTATTGTGGAACAAGGGATTTGATGGGCATGTTTTCCATTCTTCAAAGAAAACCAAAATTTTCCTTTTCAAACACTCTATGCTGAGAAATAAATGCACCAATGAAACCAGAACAATCTATATCTTACAAACTTAATCAGATTTCTTTGTTTAAACATTATGAATGAAAGGAGGCAATTCTGGAGACATTCAAATATTAAGTGCCTATGGTATACCAGGTACTAAGGTTGTTTGTGTTATATCCTTCTCCCCAAAATCCTATGATGTAACTACTGTTACCTGAATTTGAAAGATGATGAACTTTAAGACATCAGATTAAATACTTTTCTTCAGATCACACATTTAGATAGCAGTTGAGCCTGGAATAAAACACATTTGCACTTTTGTCCAGAGTCTATTCTCCATCAACTCCATCACGCTGTCTCAAACTATTGCCAGGTGTAATTTGGTTGTTCAGAGTTCAGACAGCCAAGAGCTAAGAGAGCTTTTATCCACACAGCTGAATGTTATTGTCCGCAAATTCAGATCAGAGCTGTCTAGTTCCTCATCGCATATTCATTCAATATCAAAGAATAAAACTGAGAAGAAACTGTTGACAACTCATGTTCTAGAAACTGTGTGTGCACAGTGGTGCTCCTTGTCAAAAGGCAGTAGACAAAAGTAAGAAAACATTTCTGACCAAAACCCAGTTGTTTTCCTAACTGCTTTTCTCCACTTCCAGCTGCTCTAGCATTTCATTCGGCAGCAGGAATTTAATGACAGCTGTTGCAAGGATTATGATGAGAGACTTCCTACTTTAACTGATCTTCTGGGCAGGCTAATAGCTTTGATTCGTCATTGTTAGGTCCAATCTAGTGGTGGTGATAGGAAATTTAGTCATACTACCATTCAGCTAAAAGCTGATCCAAAATTAGATAAGGAAATAGAATTATATCACTCTATGTGGTTTAAATTGCAATGTAAGTTAAAAGTACTAAGTAAGATTATCTGTAAATGGAATATTATTTATTAATTGTCTTGGCTTTCTAGGAACACAAAAGTATATTACTACAAGAACAGCAGCAATTGGATATTATCTCTCCAAATTCCAGAAGTTATTTAGCAGCTGTAATGAGTCATAACTGATAGAAATATTTGACCAAAAGAACAAAACTAGTATGAAATATTAATAACTAAACCCAAAGTGACTTTGAGAAGAATGACATAAAGATCTGTCAAAAACTTTAAGTAGCTTACTCTGAGTTTAATTGACTAAAGTATTTGTATTTCATTTGGAACAATCAGTGTATCTTAGAACTGCTTTCTCTAGTACTGTTTTAGTTCTTCACTGCATGGATATAAAATTTTTCTGCTCTAATCGGTCTCCCACCCTTATCCCCATTACTCTCACAAAACAGCCTGCCTCCTACTTTGCTGCAAATTTTGATACTTTGAAATTTCCATTTATTCTTTATCCCTTCTTACCTCCAGGGTATTTTTATAAGTTTGCCCATGCTTTTATCATTTTCTGTGGTTTTGGAAGGGGTTTCCTCCTTCTTGATCTAACCTCTCCCATTTTGCTCATTAATTCAAAAAGCATTTAATCCACTTCTGTTCTGAGCCAAGAATTATGCTAGGAACTAGGAATGTGAAGATGAGAAATGTCCCCTGAAGGCACTCACCACCATCCCCTCACCATCAATTATATTCTATTACACTTGTATCATCAGACTTCCACTTTCCACTGCCTGGCTTTCCTCTGCATCTAAACAAGTACAGTACAAGAAAACAAAACACAATCTTTCCCATTCAACTGCTGTCCCTATCTCTTACTTTGCTGTTACTGCTCAATTTATTATTAGTGTTAGTGTCTATAAAGTTTTTCATTCACTCGGCACCAAGTAATTTTTTAACCTTATACTCCTGATTCCATCACACCGCTTTTCTGAAATTTATTCAATGTTATCTATGGTCTCTCAATGGCCTTCTTTGTAGTTCTTTTTCTTTATGGCTTATTTTCAACATTTTTGATAAATTTTGAAATCACACCTTCATTTCTGAGTCCATAATGTTAATTTGTTATTATTGTCCTCCCAACTTCTGTGTCTTTTTTTCTCTGTCTTATTTGCTGGCAGTCAACTTCTGTTAATTCTTAAATATAGATGTTTCCCAAGGTTCTTTTCTATCTCTCTAAATTTTCTTTAGATGAAATTATCTACCGTCCTGTTTCCAACTTATGCCTCAGTGCAATTGCCTAGCAAATTTTTGTTTTGGAGCATAGACAGAACTAGGTAGCATCCATCAGAGGATGAGACATATTTATCTAAGATATAGGGAAGAAGGAAGGGGTTTTGGATAGAACTCTAGCAGCTTTTTCTTTTTATTTTTTGTTTTAAAATTTTTCAATGTGATATAGTGATAATCTCTTAGTTACATTGTCCCAAATATCTACTAACTCCATAACTGGTGAAAACATTTATATATGTGATGTCGGCATTTATAAAGAAAAAGTTATGTACCTCTAATGACCATGCAGACAGGGGAATGATATACTTTGCAGGAAGGAATCACCCTCAAATCACATTCACCCCAAAAATAAGCCCTCTCTGCAGCAAGTCATTGAGTTGTCTGGGTCACTGTTTTGCAAGCCTCAGAAAGCTGTGTTTCTCAAAGAAAATTGGGGAAGAGTTAAGGGATATAGCACAGAGTTGTTCTATACTCCAGTGAGGTTGGGTAAAATACAGACCTCTCCATAGGACTTCATTTTTTTTCATATCAAAAGCATGAGAACAATTTGACATCTTATTTCTTTTTCTTTTTTTTTGAGACAGAGTCTCACTGTGTTGCCGGGGCTAGAGTGCCATGGCGTCATCTTAGCTCACAGCAACCTCAAACTCCTGGGCTCAAGTGATCCTCCTGCCTCAGCCTGCCGAGTAGCTGGGACTATAGGCATGTGCCACCATGCCCAGCTAATTTTTTCTATATATTTTTAGTTGTCCAATTAATTTCTTTCTATTTTTAGTAGAGACGGGGTCTCGCTCTTGCTCAGGCTGGTTTCAAACTCCTGAGCTCAAACAATCCTCCCACCTCGGCCTCCTAGAGAGCTAGGATTACAGGCGTGAGCCACCGTGCCCCGCCGACATCTTATTTCAATACAAGAACATTTTTGTTGCCATAATTTTGTGGATAAACCCTCAGAATCTGGGGACTTCATTCTAAGACTGACAAATTATACATCAAATGGTGTGTCACTTATAAATATAGTAGGTTGCTGTTAATATATTATTAAATCCTTTTGGTGTAAGAACAACTCAAGATTTATCTAATTCTGATAACAGGCAAACTTACATAGCATCTGACTGCCTTATGTAATCTCTGAAAATCTGTGTCACAAATTTACAATCCCTTTGTTCCATTGCCAGTCGTGAAGAGAACTAGAAATTGTCATCTCATATTGTTTTTCCTGTGGAATCCTGCCACTCAGACTTCTAAGAGGATTACTAAAAACATACAACAAAGGAATATGGGCAAATCAAGCTATTGCATCAATATTGTAGCTAAGTTTCTATTATATTTATTATAGTATAAGTTTCATTAACATAAGTATCTACTATTCTACACGGATCTGCTACCTATAAATGTTTTAGAAAATTTCTTAACTGATCTATCAATGTTGAGTGCAAAATTTTCAGCCTTCGTTGCATTTTTTCCAGCTTTACCTAAGTTTTTGTGTGGAATATTTAAAATTTTATGGTTTGTTAGTTATGGCTAGGTAATCTTTGAATATATATGTTCTCAACATTTTTCTGATGGGGAATTGCTAGGTGAATCTAGACAAAAGTTAAATACGATAGTGTTCCCTAGAATTAAAAAATATATAACTTAGAGGCAAAATGTCTTTCTCTTAAAAAAAAAAACCTATCCTGATAATAATTTATTTATTGTAGATGCTTGAGTAATCTCTAAACATTAGGTTATACGATGATTGTAAACTGCTCTCAGAATTTTTGGAACTCCAACTCTTCAGTTTATCTGGTAAGTAATTACCATTTATCAGTAAATCTTTTCAAAAAATTAGTTTGCTTCTTTCCTGGATATACATAAACAAGTAGGAGACATTTAAATTAAACATCTACTTTTTAGAATTTCTTAAAATGAGAGATTTTATTTAGAGATAACCTGTTCTTATATCCTGTCTGTTTACTGCCTTGGGAAAATAAGATCAAAGCTAGGAATACCAGTCTTAGAAAGATTGATGGACAAGGGCATGGGCTTGTGGTCCTAAAATTGGATGAATAATTTTACAGTCAAGGGGATTCAGATGCCCCTTGCTTAAAGGGTGGTATAATATTCCTGAGTCTTAGGGCAATATAGAGTCAGCAGGTGGCTAAATAGAAGAATATGTTCTCTAGGGAAGTCACTATGCTAATGACCAATATTACCCAGTAATAAGACCTATCATTTCAGATAGCATTGCTTTTGGATTTAGCTTTAAAATATGAAAAGAATTGATGGTTATAGAAGGCTAGTACTGGCAGGTTTAAAAGGTAAAAGACTGAATAACACATAGAACATTCAGGATTTAGACAGTATTTCAGGGTAGCTGAATTTACATGTCGGTGTATAGTGGATAGTCATATGAAAAGCTAATGTGTTGATAGATAATAAGGGTTTTCAATGTCAGGGCTATGGGTCTGTACTTTATTTTATAGACACAATCATTGGCAGGAGGGGAGCCAATAATTCTCATTTTTTAAAAAGAGTGATATTTGTTTTTAAGATCAACTAAGTGGCTACTCAGGAAGAATTGACAGGAAATGTGTTAAGGACACGGACACCAGTTTTAAGAACTTTTTCTTTTTGTTGTTGTTAAAGAACTAGGGTAATAACCATTATTATTTGGGTAGTGATCATTAGGAAGAATAAGAAAGAGACATCAGCACACAAACAAAAATATAACATATAAACACAGAAAACAGATTGAATAAGGGAGAAAGGAAGAGCCTTTGAACCAGAATAAACAGGACTGTGATGCTGAATAGAAACAGGCAAGTCTGGGGGAGGTGCTGAGCAGAGGTGGAGGGCACAGATCATGAGTTTGTTTACAGCCTGAGGAATTAGGGCAAAAGGATGAGAACCAGATGAGAATGTTCAGGGCACATTGGGAAATTCGGTGGGGAGATGAAGACAAGAGATAGAGACTTGAGAATCATCCACAACAAAGTAAATCAGACAAAGAAACAAAAACAATTTAATGAGAATTTTTTTTGTGTTGAAGTGAATGTTGTGCTGATGGATTCTATCTCCTGCCACAAGAGTTCTGGACTTTTCTTTTGCACGAGTGCCCTTCTATATAATTGAGTGCAATAATTAATGCGTGGATGTCACGCTGTGGCATGGGAGCTGTTTTGGGGAATAAAGCACTATGGAATTGTTTTCATCTGCTAATTATTCAGTATTTTCCATAACCAGTTTTATCTGCACAAGGCTTCTGCTTGTGCTTGAACTTCTCGTGCCAGGGCTTTCACCACAACAAGATGAGGAATGCAGGACACTCCTCCAAATTCTGTTTTGGCAGAAAAGTCTTTCATGGGGTTTTAAGTTTGAACTCAGTTGAGTCTGTGATCTCTCAGAGCAACATCACATTTGACTAGATTTAATCATTTCTGTTTTTTAATGACCGAAACCACGATATTTAACCAACCTGTTAACTTACAGAGCCGTGGGGTTAGAATCATACAGTATTAATAAAAATTCTAGGAAATATTTCAGAAAGATGGGAACCAGGATTACAGAGCAATTAATTGAGGCTTTTTTTGGAATCTTATTTTTAAAATAGTGAAGGTGGCTAACAGCTAAGAGAAAAATAAATGAAAATTAAAATGAAAGGCAATGTTTAATCCTATCACATTGGCAAATAACTAAATGCAATAAAGAAAAATAGATCTGTCATCAATATCTAATACTGTAGGAAAAATAATTCTCTTCTACATTGTTACAGGGACTGAAAACTGGTTACAATTTTATAGGAAAAATCATATGTGTAAAAATTTAAAAATGACTATACATTTTCCTTCAAAATCCTACTTCTAGAAACATGAGTCTACAAAAATACAAACATTAATGGGTATTATTTGGTTAAATATTGGAAAAAAACAGCCTATAGGATGGGATAAACACATTTTGGAATAGTCATATAATAATATGCAGTCATTGAAACTAATAATATAGATGCATAATATTATAGAAAGATGCTCACAATGTATTTATTAAATGAAAAAGCTAATTACAGAAGGATATAATCCCATGTATGTGTATACTATATGTGTAATATTATATGTTTGGTTTCACCTTGACTAAAATATGCTCAAGTAGCCATAGACTCTGGGCCCACACCCATCATATAGGGTGTATCCCACAGAATAGGCTTTCTCTCTTCCCTGGAGTCCTCGCCTCCATGAGGTACATCGGGAAATGTGGGTGGCAGTCATTGGAGAGGGACTCTAGAAGAATTTCTACATCAAGAGGGTGGAGAGCAAGTCACAGAAGAAAGCAGAGAAGGATAGATCTAAGAACAAAAAAATAAGGGAAGAAAGAGCTTGTGAAAAGACCCACAAGATGAATATTGGGGATTTAAGAAGTTCGGAGAAAGATTTATGAGCAACTATCATGGAGGTTGAGACGTTGAGATAGAATATTTTTAAGTCTTGTCGTGTATTAAAAATACTCTTCACCATCAGTGCATCTAGAAGAAACGTAGGTGAATAATTGTATCTTAATGAAGTTTAATTTTTCCAGGACATTATTTCTTTTAATGTAACCCACTGTCCAGATTAACTCACAGGTTTAGTCGCTTTTATGCAAGTGAGGTAATTTTTATAGGTTGAATAAGAGATAATTTTTAAAGTAACCGTTGAAATATTTTTCTTTTGCAAAACAATGGTAGAAGAATCTCTTTTCAATAAATGGTGCTGGGAAAACTGGATAACTACATGCAGAAGATTGAAACTAGATCCCCACCTCTCACTTCTTACAAAAATCAATTCACAATGGATAACAGACTTAAACCTAAGGCATGAAACCTTAAGAATCCTAGAAGAAAATGTAGGGAAGACTCTTTCAGACACCAGCCTAGGCAAAGAATTTATGAAAAAGACCCCAAAAGCAATCACAGCAGCAACAAAAATAAATAAATAAATGGGACCTGATCAAATTAAAAAGCTTTTGCATAGCCAAGGAAACTATCATTAGAGTGAATAGATAGCCCACAGAATGGGAGAAAATATTTGCTCTCTACACACCCGATAAAGGGCTGATAACAAGAATCTATCTGGAACTCAAAAAATCAACAAGAAAAAAATCAAACAACCCCATCAATAAATGGGCAAAGGACATGAATAGAAACTTTTCAAAAGAAGACAGAATAATGGCCAAAAAACATATGAAAAAATGCTCAACATCTCTAATCATCAAGGAAATGCAAATCAAAACCACAATGAGATATCACTTATCTCCAGTGAGACTGACCTTTATCAAAAAGTCCCAAAACAATAAATGTTGGCGTGGATGCGGAGAGATAGGAACACTCATGCACTGTTGGTGGGATTGCAAACTAGTGCAACCTCTGTGGAAAGCAATATGGAGATACCTTAAAGAGATACAAGTAGAAGTACCATTCGATCCAGCAATCCCATTACTGGGCATCTACCCAAAAGAGCAAATGATACTGTATAAGAAAGACACCTGCACCCGAATGTTTATAGCAGCACAATTCATAATTTCAAAGATGTGGAAACAACCCAAGTGTCCATCAATACATGAGTGGATAAATAAAATGTAGTATATATATATACCATGGAGTACTATTCAGCTTTAAGAAACAATGGTGATATAGCACCTCTTGTATACTCCTGGATAGAGCTGGATCGCATTCTACTAAGTGAGGTATCCCACGAATGGAAAGACAAGCACCACATGTACTCACCATCAAATTGGTATTAACTGATCAACACATAAGTGCACATATAAGAATAACATCTATTGGATGTCGGGCAGAGGGGAGGAGGGGACGGGTATATGCATACACAAAGAGTGCAATGCGCACCACCCAAAGGATGGACATATTTGAAACTCAGACTTGCGGGGGGGAAGGGCAACATACGTAACCTAAAGATCTGTACCCCCATAATATGCCGAAATTAAAAAAAAAATCAATTGACTGAGAAAAGAGTTGCCTGGGCATTTTTATAGAACATACATTTTGTTTTAGAAATGTCATTTTAAAAATTCAAACTAGGTCACAGAAGTGTTTTTTAATGACAGTAGAAAAAGTTTCTTATAATTTTGTGTTTGCTAATTATGGATTTCTTTCACTTTACTGTGTTTGGTATCAATAAGAAAATATAGGCCAGGTGCAGTGGCTCATGTCTTTAATCCCAGCATTTTGGGAGGCCCAGGTGAGAGGATTGCTGAGGCCAGGAGTTTGAGACCAGCCTGGAAAACATAGTGACACCTCATCTCTACAGAAAATTAAAAAATTAGCCACATGGTAGTGCAGTTTGTAGTCCTAGCTACTCGGGAGGCTGAGGCAGGAGGATTGCTTCAGTCTAGGAATTGGAAGTTTGAGTAAACTGTGACTACACCACTGCACTCCAGTATGCAGTCTGGGTGACAAAGCAAGACATTGTCAGAAGGAAGGAAGGAAGGAAGGAAGGAACCAATGAAGGAAGGCAGGCAGGCAATGTAATAGTGTTCTCGATTTTAAATACAATATAATATTTTTAAGTTTCACATGGAGTTTAGCTCTGGGAACTATTCCAGCCTACTGTACTACTGTGTCAGCTTTTAAACTTTAATTGAATTCATTTTACAATACTTGTGCACTCATAGAAGCCTTTTATTTCAATGAGCTTCTCAACTAGTGCTCTGGCACCCTGGCCTGACACAAGCAGGTTGCAGGCGTTTGAAGAAGTGGGACCCTCTACCTTTAGTCATGTCACAGTTCCTGGGCTGGCCTCCTAGTCCTAGAGCAACCTTGTCCCTTTACCCCAGAATCCAAAAATGTATATTTCAAGATGTATTGTAACTTTTCATGTACTTATGCCTCATCTCCCTAATTAGATTGTATGCCCCAAGAGCAGGGACTGAGTCTTCTTAAAGAGCCTACATGCTGCATAAAATTGGTGCTTACTAAGCATTTTTGATCAATATAAAACACATCGTCCTTTTCTGGCATTTACGATATAGGTACTTATGTCCTGATAAACATTATCTATGCTTTTTGTATAATATTAAAGTTGTTTAGTTCTCTTCTATTCCCTTGATGATATCTGCACTAGGCTGTCTCTTGATGAAGTTGTATAGAATATTTTCATGAGACATTTATATGTTCAACTTGTACTCACATGAAATATTTTCTTTTCCATGCTCTCACTTTTATATTGGTTATGAATTGAATTCTATCCTCTTAGATGAGGTCAGGACTAATCATCCCTGCCCTGTGCTTAGTTATAGAACTTCCAGAACTTGGAAGGGTCTTCAAAATCAGGCATCCCAGCACTCGCTATTTACAAATGAGGAATCTGAAGCCAAGAAGGTCTGAGTTTTCAGTTCGAGAAACATTTGTTGAACATCTGTCATATGCTTAGCCCCAGGCTAAGTCCTGGGCATAAATAGGCAAATTAGAAATAATCATGTAAGGATTAAATATGATATTGTACATCATGAATGGAACATAGCATCTGGCATGTGATACCCATTCATACAACAATATTTGAGTGTTTTACATTTAATATCATGGCTCCCAATTTTCCTAGATTGGAGGCAAAAAAAAAAAAAAAATGCCTGAAAATTGATCGGAAGATGAGGATTCCT
>NW_012147797.1:2050596-2072780 GCF_000956105.1 Propithecus coquereli | reverse complement strand
TTAGTATAAAACAAACTACTTGCTTAATTAAATCTCAAATGCTCAAAAGCTCCAAGCTCCTAGTTCCCTACCAAGAAGATAGTAATACTTCTGCTGATGTAATTTAAATATCTAAATGTCTTAGTCATCTCAGGATGCCATAACAAAATATCACTGACTGGGTGGCATAAAACACAGACACTTACTTCTTCACAGTTCTGGAAGCTAGAGTTCCAAGATGAGGGTGCTAGCATGGTCTGGCTCTGGTGAGGGCCTCATATGGCTGAGACAGAGCAAGAGCAAGCTTCTTGATGTCTCTTATAAGGGCACTAATCCCATCATGAGGACTCCACCTTCATTACCTTATCTAAACCTACCTTCTCAAAGTCTCCATCTCCAAATTCCATTGTATTGGAGGTAAGGACTTCGACATATGAATTTCGGTTGGAGTGGGGGACACAATTCAATCCATAGCACTGAACGTTATTACTTCCAGTATAGTGTTGGTCTCTTTTGGTCAAATGTGACTAGATAACAAGTAACATTGTATGCATACATAGAAAAACTTAGGTATCAATTTTCAGCTCTTTGTCTAATCAAAGAATCTATTCAACACAAATGGGTTTAAAAATATACCTTCCATGATGCCACATGCACAGAATATCAACCCTACAAAAAGAATGTGTGATAGTTGGAGATCACCTTACTTTTTGCAGTTCTCCCGTTTAGATTCTGGACCAATTCAAAAATAGATACAGGAGTTAGATAAGGAGGAAAATACAGACTTAATTGGAGGTAAAACTGGACTCGAAAATGTGACCTGAATTTGGAGCCAGATGAGACATTATGCATTTTTCCCTTGTAAGTTGAATCAAACCACACATTTACAGGTTGAGGAGCTAAACAAAGTGACCTCCCACAACAGGGGCAGGGCTGCCTTGATGAGATGACATCATGGAAGTAACATGGAGAACAAATGTGGCCTGTGGGCAAGCTGGTTCTAAAAGAGAATCTCAGGCAGGCTGGGATATGTCTGCCCAAAAACTCTTCCTAGTTTTATAGATTAGAAAGTCATTTCTCCTCCTATGGGAAGAAACTGAGAGGTGGAAGCTGGAGCAGGCACTTATCCACTACTAAAACTGTCCTGACTAATGACTGATGCAGAAATGTGAAAAATAAAAAGTTGTTTTGTTTTGTCATTTTGGGTTTTTCCTTGTTCCTTATTTTTTTTTCTCCAGAATGTACAAACAAGACATCTAGAACATGGCATAGCTCAGAAAACATTTTGCTAATTAGATAAGATAATTACTTAGTCTTACAAAGAATGAAAGATCAATACTTAAATGGCTATGCATTGAGCAAATGAGTAAGATGAAGATCTATTAACAGTTAAAAAATAAAATAATCACAGCTGAATTAAAAATTTCTTTTAGAGAGGAGCTTTTCTGTATTTAGCAAAATACACTGATAAACCATTTAGAGTAAAAAAAGAGACTCTAAAAGCGTGGTTTGGGATAAGACTAAAAAAGAACATTGCTCAGAAACCAAATAAGAATGAGATGAGAGAGCATCAGAGAGGAGAAGAAAGAGAATGGGAGGGAGAGAACATTAATCTCACAAAAAGAATATGTTAAAGTTTGGAGAGACTTCATCATCAGTTCCAGATTCTAAACCAATTGAGAAACAGACACAGGAGTGAGATAAGAATCAACATATTAACTTCAGCAGGGGTAAAACTGGACTGGAGAATGTCACTTGAATGTGGATCTAAAGGGGACTTTCTGCTTCTTCCCTCCTATATTGAACTGTCCATGTACAAGCCAGGGAACAAAGTGTTGGGCTGAACATAAGCAAAGGAAATCCTGGACTTCCCTGGCTTTTGTTACTGTTCATAGAGAGTGTCAGTCTTCAAGAAGTCTCAGGTACTGACCTAGCTGCGAAATGTATAGTGATTCATAGGGAAACGGAAGTACATGCAACAGGCGCCTCTCAGAAGAGAAGATGCCTTTTGCCAAATACTCAGATAGTCTTGGGGTGGTGAATGGCTGGGTTCCACTTAGCAATGGAGAACCTGAATCAAAAATGGATATTTCAGTCCAGATGTCATGAGACCATAACCAATCACCAGGAGTCTTTGGCCCTGCATATCACCAAGCCTCTGGCTGCAGAAAAGAATGTGATTTTTAAACATACCAAAGATGTATTTTTTTTTTTTTTTATACCATTAAGGAGAAGGATCCAACTGAAGCACATAGATAAATGCCCTGGAGTTAGAGGAGATGCTAAGTCAACTAGAACCGTCCACTGTGAGCATAGTTAGAGTTGGTAGGCATCTCTCTGATTTTAAAGCAAAAGGAAAGGGGAAGTTGTCTCAATATACCTCCCTCAGTATCATCTTTACAGCTGTCTCTAGCAGCCAACCTGAGTAGTCTGGACTGTTACCAGTATAAAGAACTAAAAATATCCTGTCTGGTCACTTGTCACCTCAAGTAATCTGCAGCCTTTGGAGCACCAGCAGAAGAAAATCTAGGCAAGGTAATCATTCTTTTAGGAAGTAACAATATCATAGCATTGGTGGCTTGTCTTTATCACATGACTTCAGAACTAAGGACTAAGAGCATGACATCCAGAGGGATACTTGGTAGGGAGGGGATAAGATCATTCAGTTATGGAGGACAAACTAGCAAGTTTGGTAATAAGGTTATTGTGACTTCAATTTGTGTCTACAATCTTGTTTGGCTGGGTTACATTTAATCTTATTTATTTTCTTTCTTTTTATCTTCCTGATACTCTTCCCCTTTCTTCTGTGGCTATAGAGTTGTGATATTTTAAGATCATTCTCCCTTCACCCCTTGGTAGAGAAAATGACAATGGTGTCAGGATGTCTAAGACTGATGTAACCCAGGGGAGAGAAGCAGCTGTATTAGCAGCGGTGGTGTTTCCCCTGGCAGCAGCAGGAGCCACCTTGGTTCATTCATTCTTTGGTGCTTTGTCAGTAAAATATGCAGATAAATATTAAGTGTTCTTAACAATGAATATCCTAAGGGGTGCTAATGACTCAGTTTCTCTCACACAGGGCATTATATATTTATGGAAACAATCAGATCTACCAAGGCTTGGAGGGTGTGTGTCTGTACACAAAGTTTTGATACTAATCCATGGGTCTTCCTAACCCAGGTAATTACCATTAGCTAGCATGGATAAGAGAATTGTTCCAATTAATCTTTCCATTTCTTTAGCAGACCATTTTCAAAAAGCTGAAGGAAGGAAGGAAAACCCCTGTTTTCTATATGCGGATACCAACTGTCACATGATCTAGTTATGCTATTACCTCATCGAAGTTATCAAACAATTTAATCCATTTAAAAAGGTTTACTAAAATTTATATTTGAAAATATATTATCTTATTTAAAATAGAAATGTCTTTCTGTCTCCAAGAAAAATATAAACACATGAAGTTTCCATGAAAAATGTTCAGATGACAAACCCTCCCATAACTTCTGGAAGACTTTCAGGTGAACAGGACTCCTCCGTGCAGTCACTGTTATTGATTATGCCACATTGCTTTACTTAGAGATAAAGTTAATCTCTCTTATTACATCAAAATGATAATACAAATGAAAATGTAAAAAGGAAAACATGAGCCTGCATGGAAATAAGAATGCATGCATTTCAAGATCACTGACATATTGAGGATGACATCCTACCAATGACTAGAAAACAAAATGAACCTACCTCTTCTTGAATTTACTCGAAGGCACCAAAGAAGTGTTTTCACAGTTGCCAGGATCCCCAGTTGACAAGGAGCCCAGCTGAATAAAGCAAAAGAAAAAGTGCTGGTAATATGAGTTGACATCAAAAGTTTTATGGAATTCAAAACTTGAGTAGACATCTTGACAAAGGACAGTGTAGAAAATAAAATGACATAAAATGTTATACTTTTCCTTCTCTTGAGCTTGAATGAACTATCTTTTTAAGCTTACCTAGAAGTTTTAACTACAAAATTTACACTTCATGAGAGGTTAGCTTGCCCTGAAGACTAACTTAAAACAAAAAGCTTCAATGTGTGATAAAAATGTTCTCTCTAATCAAAGAAGCTGTTTTACTAACAGGGCAAGTTCATTTGCAATTAAATGTATGACATTAAAAATGGTATTTATACATAATAGGAGAAAGTCAAATATAAGTTCAGGGTCATCAGGACTAAAATGCAACAAAAAGCAAAAGATATTGAAGCAGAATTTTCTAATATCTTGACTAAGTATTTAAATGTTCTCATTGAGATCGCAAAGTTCTTTCTATAGTGGGTAGAAGTTTCCCCAAAATATTTTGGATAAATTTTAGTTATGGTCAATTGACTTTCATAGTTGTACAATTGGCAATGTTATTTATATAGTGAGAAAGAACCTTACTATTTCCTTACTCCAGCAGATAGATGATAGAGACAGATTTTTTAAAAAATTTGTATGTAGCAAAGTAAACTTCTGATGTACAGCTGCCATGTAACATGACCCAGGGAGAGAATGTTGTGACAATTTGGACTTCAATTACTATGGTTCCTGTTGCAGGTATAGCTTATCATGAATACACTCTCATACGTGTATCAGTTTTCTGATGATCTCTTTATTTTTGAGCACTGAAAGCCAATTTTTAAAGGGATAGGGCCAGACCCTAAAATGAAAGTTTTACTTGGTAAAGCGCAGCCAAATTCCAGCAGGCTTTCTTGTGGACACCAGCACTGGCATCCATCTGCTTGTTTGCTACATATTCCTTAATTCATGTGTATTATTTATGGCAACGGTGGGTGTTTGCAACCTTAAACAGTCACAATAATATTGTTGTATTGAAGTACTAAACTGAAGATTCCAATATTTTCCCCTAAGGGTAATATTTGTTGAAAAGACATTTTCAAACAGAATCTCTATATGTTATTTTTCTTCCTTTATTCCATTATTCAGTAAATACATATTGAATATCTGTTGTGTTGTAGAAATAATGCTCAAAATCAGCAATACAGTGACCAAGTTAAAGAAAGCCCAAAGTCTTGGAGTTTGTGGTCTCATGATAAACACATATTATTAAATACACAATTAATCTGTGTGATTACAGAATTCAGTAGGTAAGTGAAATTTTAGCAGAGGAAGTGATGTAACAAAGCTAAGACCAAAAGGGTGAGTAGAAGTTAGCTAGGAAAGAGCACAAGTGTAGTGGTAAAGTGACCTTTTGCTTAGACAATAAGTATTACTTACTATACCATATGTCAAACTTAGCCTCTCAGGACCCAGCAGTGACTCAGACATATCAGGTCCCTATTATCCTGGATTTGAATTTGGTTTGGAGAGACAAGCAAAATCAATTTAAAACCCCATAAGTAATTTTAGATGGCAATATGCTATGAAGAACTAAAACTGGGTTGTAGTGCACATTTTGTATACCTTCCCAGCATCCATTTGCTTTGATTCTTTTCAGAGGTTTACTTTTTCTGCATGCAACGCATATACTTCTGGGGAAAGTGATGGATGTCTCCCCTCTTACCTGGTGTGAACACAATTGCTCTAAAAGTAATTTCGTCTCTTCACGAGCAATCGGTTGAGCAATTCAGACTGAAGCAATGAAGCTGGCAATGATAAGGTAACACAATTCTGGCCAATGAAATAAGAGAGGAAAATGGTTCAAACCTCTAGGGGAAAAGTTGCCTCGTTCTTAAGAGAAAGCCACTGGGAAGAAAATGGCCTCTTTCTTTGTGTGATTGAGATACCTAGAGCTGCTGCTGTTGTATCCCTGTGTGGGTTAGAGAATCTTAGAGAAACAAGGCTCTTGTGGAGCCATGCTGATTTCCACCTGCCTCGGCATATTTCAGTTATATAAGCCAATCACCACAGGCGCACAAATCAATGCGACTCTAAGTTTCTGTCACTCATCTGAAAGCACTGGGAATGACACCAGAGAAAATGTTTGATGTGTTAGAAAAGAGTGGGTGGGAGAACAGGGGACAGGGTAGACTCTGATTTAGACTGGCTAGCCAATAACTTTCCTTTGGAAAGATGATATTTAAGCTGAGACAATAAGTAGCCCTGGGAGCAAACCCTTCCACGAGGCAGAAAGAACAATTCAACAGTCACAAGTTGCAGCTGAAGAAAAGGAGGTGTGAGACTAGATTTGAGCCGTGTCCCCATGATAAAAAACTTGTGAGTCATGAAGAAAAGTTTAGGATTCATTCTAAGAGCCCTTAAAGTATTTGAAGTTTTGGGATGACAAAGTATTCTCTTTGTTTGTCTAGGTAACATTCAATCTGATGTTTTCAACTACTGTTAAAATGTGTTATATAGTTTACAACAACTACATTTCATTTCTTGGACTAAAAATTTAAAATGGAATTAACATCATACTTTCTTATGCTGTACAAACTTATTTCAAAAGTATCTGATGACAGGAATTTCTTACAGAATGTAATGAAATTCAGTGAGCAAAGTCAGTTAATAAGTAACAATCCAACACAGTATAATTTTAGTGAAAAACAAAGTCTGGAAAATTTTGTTATTTTTAATTATTCTAGTAATCAAAATAAATTAAAATTTCAAGCTGCCAAAGAATGTTTTGTCTCTAAAATTATCCTTTTTCAAGACAGCTTTATACTAAGAATAGGGTAATTGAGATAATCAAGACCGCATTGTACTAGGAATAGGATAATTGAGATAATTAAGGAGATATGGCTTGAAAAGTTAGACATAAATTTACTGGACAAATTTAAAATAGATTTCCTAAATTTTCATATTACTACTCTTAAGAAGCTCTATATCGTAAATATGTTTCTTTCACTATGCATATCTTCAATGAAATATTCAGTGTGGAAAACTTAATTTCCACAAATATTTACCAAATTCCTCTATATGCAATACATTATGCCAGGGACTTTGAAGAGAAGTACAAAAAATAAACAAGATTCTTTCTTACAAATGTTAGATATCACACCACTTCAGAGAGGAGAAAAAAATATATACATATATATGCCAGACTTAAAAATAACATAAAATAGAATAAGACACAATTTTGAAAGAAGTACAAAACGGGATTACAGAGAGATCACTTGCTAGTGAATAAGAAAAGGCATCACAGACAGGCATTTGAGAAGAGTCTTCACTCATTATCCAGGTGCTCACAGGTAGGGCAGAAGTGTTCCAAGTAATTTTAAATTAAATAATGCATTTTTTTGATGTAGTGTAATAACTACAGAATCAATCATGTCTGATTTACCAAATGCTAACCTCAGGGAACCAACCCAATTTAGCCTTACCATAGGGAGCTATAATTTCCCATATAGTCACTGATGTCTGTATAGATGATGGTTAAATATCAAAAATATATCTCCTGATGCCAAAAAGTTAGCAATATGAAAGAAAGTCCATAAAGGGTTAACAGGGTTTTGATGATTTTTAATTTACTTTCATTCTTAGAGAAACTCAGTGACAGGAAAGAAGATAAGAGACCATAGGTAGGCAGAGAAGCTACGAGGTATGTAATAAGACTTATAGTTCCAATTCTGTCACTCAATGCCCATATGATTTGTCCCCTTGCCACCATTAGTTTTAACATTTGTAAAATAGAAATAATATGCATAGATCTGTTCTAAGACAAAAATGAGAAAACATGTTAAAGTACTTTAAAGTACCTTTTTTATTTTCGTAAGAGATGGGGTCTTGCTATGTTTCCCAGGCTGGTCTTGAACTCCTGTGCTCAAGTGATCCTCCCTCCTCAACCTCCAGAGTAGCTAAGACTACAGGCACATGCCACTGCAACCAGATTGAAGGTAATTTTTTAAGCTCTAGAATTGTCCAGTCCAGCAGGGTAGTCACTAGCCATATGTGGCTATTTAAATTAACTTAAATAGAATTTAAAATTAAGATCCTCAGTCACACCAGTTACATTTCAAGGACTTTATAACCACATGTGGCTAGTGGCTACCATATTGGACAGCATGGACATAAAATGTTTCTATCATCAGAAATTTTTATTGAACAGCACTGCTCTAGGGTATGATACAATTATCTATTGCTCTTCCTACTTATCTTCATGGTCACAGAATAAGATGTTCTGGTCAATAAATGAACCCTTTTAGATAGAAAATCACTAGATGCAGGATAATGAAAAGTGGTACAAAACCTATCTTCATACAAAAATATCTTACTATTAAATTTCTGTCCATATCTTCTATATGTTAATTTTCTCAGGCAGCTCAACTGTTGTTCTTGGGATTCCATGGAGAAGTAATGACATTTATAGACTCAGAAAATTCAGTGGGGACTAAAGAAGTCATTCTGTAGCCATAAGGTGAAAGCAGAAATTATATCAAGTTTTAGAAGATGCTCCAAACACTGACATTTATTTTAAAAATTTTTACCATCATAACATTTAAAGTACTAAAGTATATGGGCACTATTTCTACAGCTTGATGAATTTTTACTTAGGTATGCATCCACCACACTTCCCCTGCCCAGAAGGCTCCCCTGTGGCCCTCCCACTCAATAAATCCCTCTCCACAAAGATACCACTAGACTCATTTCAGTATTAGTGGCTAGTTCTTGACTTTGTATAAATGGCATTGCATAGTATATATTCTTTTCTTGTCAGGCTTCCCTTACTCAGTGACATGAGGCCATGTTCTTGCAAGTAATAGTAACAAATTCTTTTTCGAAAATGAGATAAATTTTGATACTAAACTCTCCTGCTGCTGTGAAATGAGGTCCCCATTCAGAGAGGAAAATGTAGTTGTTTAACTAATTTTAATGTTTAGAAAAATGTCTTCCCACAGTTTTAATTTGTATTGGCTACACGTATGGTTAAAAACTTGCTTGAGGAAATAAATTTATTTTCTGCCGTTTTTTTCCTCCTTAAAGTGCAGAAGGTTTCCCAAACCTCATTGTTCTTAGCCTTTAAAAATTGCACTGCAAGTTAATTCTCTGAGGAGGCTGACATCTTTTCTGAACATGGTGATTATCTGCGACTTTGAGCTTTCAGTAAATTTTTAGCTTCTTGAAACTGAGGGTTTTTTCTGTAGAAATAGCACTTGAAGCCAGTGGATATGAGAGGTCGTCAGTAAACCTAGGTTTTTCAGATACTCTCGTCTTTGTATTAAAGCAGTTATGAATTTTTTTCTAATTACCTAAACCTGAAGTCCTACTTAAAGATTAAATAATGCAATTTTCCTTTTGAATATCCAACTGTCTAAACAGTAGATCCAGACAGGTTTAGGCTTTAAGAACATTCCTAAAAATATGTGTAGAACAGTACACACCAATAGAGTTACCATATATTCATATGTGCCAAGACTCTAATACTCTTTACATAATCTTATTTAAAATCCTTCCTACCTGCTCTTGCACACCTATGAGATTTTGAGGTAAGAAATATTTTCCCACTTATAAATGGAGAAGCAAAGATCAGAAAGTTTAAATGATCTCCCCCAGTGAAATCAATGACAAAGCCTGGCTTTAAGCTCCCTTTGACACAAAGCCATGATTGCTAATGTCTACTGTTCTATGTGTTTTCCTAAACGAGTATGGAAATTATAGACTTTACAGCAATATTATAGATTCTATGCACCCTCACATCTCGGTTTATATACAAAACCTATTCTTCTGAAGTCAGAATCAAATCCTTTTTAAAAAGATAATTTATCTGATTGTAAAAGTTAAAGTCTAATGCTGGCAAAATGGGAACAATCTAAAAATCGTTTTAAAACAGATCAGGCATAGAAAGTTGAAAATGTTGCAGATCACAAGTAATGTTTGCACATTTTTTATAATTTGTAAACTGTATTCATTTATAATGTGATAAAATGTGAAATTGTGTTGTTTAAAGCTATATACTAACATAGACTTTCCGAGTTTCTTTTTTATTGTCCTGGGGAAAAAAGTTTTCTCTTATTATACAAAAAAAGAATTAGCAAAGCCACGGAAATCAGAACTTTCATTTTCTTCCCTGAATGTTTTTTTTTGCATATTGGATGGTAAAATTTAAGATTAACACATATAGATATTACCATTAGCATAATAGATACAGCCCAATTTAAGGGTGAGGGATGGGGTTAACTTGGGATAGAAAATTCAAGGTAATTAATATAGAACATACAAATTTAGATGTTGCCAACAAGTTGACACAATTCAGGGCTGTATTTCAGGGGGGGAAATTCTTTTAAAATGTTTTTAAAGATAAAGGCATAAAGGGTTCTCTTTTGTCATATTAGCGTCTCAGCAAGATTAACAGCTATTTGATACATAATGTTGTACATGGTAACTGCAAACTTAAGAGGTAACAACTAAGCTATTGTCTTGGTCTCTACGGATTCACTTCATAACAAACCTTAGAACAAGAATGTAGAAACAATTATATATCAGTATTTAATACAGTATCTTTTCCTCCATTTCTGAAATTTTAGCTGTGTCTGAGGTTTTGCTTTTTTAATCTGGCTTCTTTTAGACAGATCGAGTCTCAGAAAGTGATTAGGTAAAATTGTTTTGTAATTGTGCTTTTGGATGTGGATAGTGATGAGAAGTATGTATTAATAAAAGCCACGGAGTTGTTAACCCAGTTTGTCTTCCCTGCAAAGTACCACTTTCATTCATCTCAGAGAGTGCTATATCAGTGAATCTGACATGGAAACCTGTTTTGGTAATTTAAATAATTGCTATGATGTTTACATAGTAACTGAACTATTTTGAAAATTCAGCAAATAATTAATTAAAAGGGGGTTCTCCCCTTTAACACTTCAAGAGGAGAAAAAAACAAAAAGGCCATAGCAATGTTGTGAGTTAAAGAAACTTAAAAAAAGTCAGCTTCAGATAATTGCCCTGACAAATGACTTGAGTTCCACTTGTAGATCTTGTTTAGCTGCCTTGTTTGTGGAAACGATTTTTACTTCTGAGATTTAGAAAAGCGGATTTCCACAAAAGACAGTTCTTGTGACCTAATTGATCTCTCAGAGGGAGTGTGTTTCAGCTTATGAGGCCAAAGTGTATTTTCTGTTGGATCAAACTCTACAGCAGCCATTTATGGGGGAATTCCTCCATTCTACTCTCAGCTGCTAGGCCAGTTGCTCGGACTTTGCTGCCAGTGAGTCAAAGGTCATGAGTTTGATACATGAACAGATCACTTTGCCTTACACAGAGAAAGCTCTGTAACAAAGACAGATTACAGCTTATCCCTGCCAGGGCCAGCTGAGTTCCAGGTGTGCAGCCATTCCCACCAAGGAACCAGACTCTCCAAAGACTCTCTAAAGACGGGTCGCCCAAGAAACAACACAAAATTTCTTCCCCATAAAATAATGTCTGCCAAAATGTAATGGTAACCAATCACAAAGAAAATAGAATTCAATCTTTGGTGTTTTCTGAGAAAATAATTATTATTAATGCAAATCAACGTCGAAAACATGAAGTCTGAAATTTCTTTTTTCTGAGGCGGAGTCTCACTCTGTTGCCCTGGGTAGAGAGCAGTGGTATTATCAAGGCTCACTGCAACATCAGACTCCTGGGGGCTCAAGTGATCCTGCTGCCTCAGCCTCCTGAGTAACTGGGACTACAGGCACACACCACCATGCCTGGCTAATTTTTTCTATTTTTGGTGGAGACAGGGTCTCACTCTTGCTCAGGCTGGTCTCAAACTCCTGACCTCAAACGATCCTCCCACCTCAGCCTCCTAGAGTGCTAGAATTATAGGCATGAGCCACTGCACCCAGCCCCAAAATTTTCACTGGGATGTATATTTTTTAAATTGTCTTCTTTTTTTAAGTGGACTAGATTTTATTTTATTTATTTTATATTTTTGTGGTGGGAGTAAGTAAAATATTTCTCATGTAAGACATTAAAGTGAGGATGTTTAACAAAGAGTGAATCAACAGTTTTAGAAGAATATTTTAAAATGATATCCATATGTAGTAAATTTTAGAAATGTGTGACTTATTTATGCCATAAACTTGAAATGCATTTATCCGTTAACATTTCTCAAACTATCTCACTTAATTAAATCAGTATTTTGTCAGTTTTGCGTGGAAGCGTTTTGTTTTTACTTCTCTTATTGTACAATTTTAATGTACAAGAATATAAAATGCAGGGAACTGAGAGTTGCCTGTACTTGAGATTGGTCTTGAGTTAACACCCCCCTGCCCCCCCCCATGTAATTGGTAACTGAATCCTATTAATTATATCTTTCAAGCAGCTCTGGAACCTGACATTCTCGTCTCCATGTACACTCTCAATACTTTAGGCAGCCTCTCATAATCCCTCATCTGAACTTCATACTATACTTCTGGGGGTCTGCTTGACTCTGAAGTCACAGTCATCTTTCCAGAACATAAGTTTCACCATGTCATTTCCTAGCTCTCTGTAGAATATATGTGAGATTCTCCACGATCCATGCCCTGTCAAGCTTGGCTCAGTCTCTGTGACCCAGTTACATTAAATTAGTTGCAGTTTCCAAAATGTGCTTACTAGCTAATGGTTCCATTGACTTACATACTGTCTGAAATCTACATTGCCTTCTCAGCAGTAATCTCTACCCCCCTTTTCTTTGCAAAACAACAACTGATTCTTTTGTTCCTTCCATGTAGCGTTTGGGTCCCTTCACAGCTCCCAGGGATGAATCATGCTTAGTCTAAGTCCATCACAGTATGCCCTCTCCTTCCCTTGTCAGAGATTACTTCTTGCATAAGCATGTGAGCCTTTGAGTCTGAGGGGCAGTTTTCCAATGGCTTCTGGTAAAGCCTTCCTCACTTTTAAAGTGAAGAGACAAGACAGGAATTTTCTTTTTTATATAGTGTATGATGATGTTTTGGGGAGGATATAACACTCTAAATACTTTTAGGGGACCAAAGCTAACTCTGAGAATAGCAGAGCAGAAAGAGAAAAGAAACTTGATTTCTTAGTGATGTCCTAAAGCCATGGAAATAACTGTCCTGGCTCTACCTCCAATCTTGTTATGAGAGATGAAAATGTTCATATTATTTAAGCCACTTTTAGATGAGGCTTTTATTCTTTGCAGCCAAAAGCATCCTAAATGATACAAAGGCATGTATGTGCTAATAGGTACCTCACCTTTGCTAATATTCACCTGCTCTGTGCAAAGGTTCCTTAATTCCTGCACCCTTAGAATTTATCTTCTCTTTTGTGCCATTGCAGTTTATACATTCAGTTTTTATACATCTCTGTCACATAGCATTGCAATACTTTATCGACAAATTCAAGGTATCTTTTCACGTCCTTGGCACACATTATATTCTTGCCAAGTATACATAAACAAAGCATGAGAAAATGAATAACTATTTCAATTAATCAATTTAGCTTTTTATAGTAGTAGGATAGGACTGACCTTCATATAAATGATAAATTATTTTTGATGGTGAAGATAAGTGATGGTCCTATGTGCATAAACGTGTTAAACATAAAACACCAAAGACATGGAAAAATCATATTTTTAAATAATTTTGATAATACTACACAGTTTTAAAATACTCTTAAAACATCTTTCATTGGTAAAAAATCTTTTGCCTTTCAAAGCTCTTCATGTGTATAATTACATTTTGTTCTTCACAATACCCTTAAATGTAAGGGAGAGCAGTATTTTAATATACATCTTTCAGATAAGATTCACTCAGTTATAGAAAAAAATAATTCATTTGCTCAAAGAATTGAACTTACATAGCTTTTCTTTGCAAAGTACCTTAGGCTTATACCCTTTTCTCAGGTCAATTTTCCTTATCTCACTACAAAAGAACAATAGGCCTTAATGTTTGGTATACATCAGAATTACTGAGGAGTTATTAATAATTAGAATCAGATATAGGCCCTGCCTCTAACATATATAATCAGATCTCTGGTGTCTGGAGTCTGGGTACATGTGTTATTGACAGATCACCAGTACATGAAGGATGAGATCCACTGCTCTGAGAGCTCAAATTCTGCTCTGCATACACCACCATCCCCATCAGAAGGAGCTGATATTCTTGTTAAAAAATGCTCGTTCTTTTACTTCATTTTAGACTTTCTCAATCAGATACATTGGGCTTGTTTGGAGCTAAGGAGGCGATATTTTTGAAAGTTTATCAGGTGTTGGATATATGAGTTTTAGAACCACTATTCAATGGTTTTATTTTTACACTGTTCCACTTTTTCACAACTGCTGTTAATTACTCTGACCCTTCTTTATTTTCCCAAGCCATAACCATTGTTGGAGTAAGACTGACAGCTGTCCTGTTTGCAGCCTAGCCCTCAAGACAGACCACTTCTAAATACCTTTCAGGTGTTCTCTGTAGTAATAGCTAAGCAGACAAAATAAATATGAATGTTCTGAGAGGTTAACTCCACTAATCTGTATTGAAATATACAGGGCAAGGTTAATCTTTCACCGTCCTGTCATCTTTCCATTTGGTAGATGATGTAGTGGTTTCTATACCCCCACACACGGGTGCTGCATCACGAGAATTTATGGAATTCAATCCTCCTTGCTTGGCAATAACAGAAAAGTTTCTTTACTGTGTTATTCTTTGTTTGGCTTATAGTAAGTACTCATTTGTATTAATTTTCTAGAACTGCATTAAAATTTACCATAGGCTTAGCAGCTAAAAACAACACAAACTTATTTTCTTACAGTTTTCACGGGTCAAGCGTCCAGGAATAGCTTTACTGGGTCCTCTGCACAGAGCCTCACAAGAGTGCGAGGTGTCAGCCAGGGATCACGCTCAGCAGGTAAAGGTTGGTCGCAAGTCCCTGCCAGTAGGCCCCCTCACAACATGGCCTTCTTCAAGGCCAGCAGCAAAAATCTCTACGACTTCTAGATCCTCTTTTAAAAGGTAGGTGAGGCCTACACAGGGAATATCACTTATGATTAACTTAAAATCAACTGATTGGTGGCTTTGATTACATCTGTGAAATCGCTTCAACCTTCACCTTATAACGTAACCTAATCACAGGAGTGAAATCCATCATATTGAAAGGCCTCACCTGTATTCAATGAATAGGTTTTATACAGAGCCTGTGCAACAGGGGGCAGGCATCTCAGAGGCCATCTTAGCATCCTGCCTACCGTATCAATAAATGCTTGCTCACTGTGGAATATCTTTTGCATTGGCTGCTGTTTTTTATTAAAATACATTTAAATATAAAATTAAAAAATCAAAGAGGACGTAATGGAAATAGGTTTATCTCTCACCACTGAATTTCTATCCCCTTGCCTGTTTGCTGGCAACAATATTTAAAACAATTCTTATATATGTTCCAGATTATTCTACACATCCATGTGCTATAACACTGATTTGTACATTGTTTTTTTTAACAATCTCCAAGATATATCATTAGCAGCACATATGTGTCTATCACATATATATGTGTACAAATATATTTGCATTGTAATGTTATTCCATTGCACACATGAATTATAAATTACTTAACTAGTCCTGTATTGATAGAAATATAAGTATTTATTTTTTTATTGTAAATATTTCCACTATTTAGGTCCTTGTACACACGTGCTCATATATTATGGGATAAATTCCAGAAATGGAATTGTTGCTTCATATCGTAACTGCTCTTAATCTTCTGATAAATATTGACATTTTTTCAAAGCTATATAAAGTTACAATCTCAGTTTCCTTACATTCCTGACAATACTGCCTCAGAAAATTTTCAGCTTTCCCAATCTAATAGTTGAACAAAGACACTTCAATATTGCTATAATTTGTGTTTCCTTAATTAAGAGCATGGTTAAGTACCATTTGACATGTTTGAAAGCTATTGTATTTTTTTTTTTTTAATGAACTGCCTCTTTATGTTCTTCATTCATTTTTAAGCAATGGCAATTCTTGTCCCCCGGCACATAGTGGAATATTCAAGGAGTATGTACCCCAGTGTGAGAAGCAGAAAGTATGCTATTCTGATCTCTTCAAAGTATGATGAGTCATGTGAGCATTTAAGGATGTAAAGACAATCCATAATTGGTGTTTTCATCTCGTGGGATATGGGTTTTTCCTCTTCCATCTCTTTCCTTACTTCCTTCTGCTCTGCCCAAGCACATTCTTAGTTCTCGTTGGTATGTTGTTTTAAAAATGATTGTGCTGTAATAAATAATAGGCTCAGACTCAGAGTATCTGCTTTAAATTCCAATTGTGATATTTGCTTGCCTTAGGGCTTTGTTTACTTAATCTAGCTGAAGCTCAATTGCTGTGAGGCTTAAATGATATAAAATATATGTGCATGAAATGAGTTAAATAAATTAAGTATTTAATGGAAATTACTAAGTCTTTTCACTTTTTTACCACTGGTTTAGTTTATGATACAAGCATGTTCTGAAAATTCTAATAAGTTTTAATCTACAAATGCAACAAATGAGGTAGCACAAATAACCATATACAAACATCAATATCCTCTGTTACTTGTCCAGATACAAAACATAAACCATACCACACAATAAGTTTTTGGAATTTTGAAGTCATCAATGCTATTAAAATGCATGATCTTGAAGAGTTTCTTTTACTAAGCTACTCATAACATTGAACAATCTCACTATTCTGAGTTTAAAAATGTCTATTCTGAAAGTTTTACAAATAACTATTTTTTAAATGTAAAGAAAAATAATCTTCTGGTCTATGAGTATATGACAATAGAAGTAGGTGTTCAAATGACAATACCTGAAGAGATAAGTTAGTCCAATGAAAAGGAGCAAAGGAAACCACCACTGTGCAAAGCTTGAGGAAGAGAGGATAAAATTATGCCGTCATTACAGGCATGCTGGTACTAGGGCCTACATTAGAACTTTTCTAAAATGTCCTTTCTATTATATAAAACATTTTTTAAATGTGTACATTGTTATAAGTCAGTCACAATTTTGTATAACTTTTCCACATACTAATTTGAAAGCATATCCTTAGCAATTAAGATTTTACACTGGAAAAACTGCAGGACCATAAACATAATGGCTGGCCTGGCTTTCTGTCCCTCCAGCACTCCAGCCTTCACATCTGGGGATGCTTGAATTCCACCTGCAGGTCTAGTCCCACCTCAGACTTTGGAGCCATTCCAGAATGGGACAAAAAATGAGGACAGATGTAATTAGCATCAAGGCAGACTTTCTGCCAGTCCTTTTCACTAGAGTAAGAAAATGTGCATGGGGACATTTTAGGGGGTGGAGGTGGGGATGCAGAAGCCTAGAGGAAGGTTAATTAACTCCCACCTGCCCTGGGCTGGAGGTCTTCAGTGATGTCAATGTCCCACTTGTGAGCCTAATTGGTTCCATTAT
Organism: Propithecus coquereli; assembly: GCF_000956105.1. Classification (NCBI taxonomy): domain Eukaryota; kingdom Metazoa; phylum Chordata; class Mammalia; order Primates; family Indriidae; genus Propithecus; species Propithecus coquereli. The sequence goes on along the minus strand of NW_012147797.1, from coordinate 2,055,521 downwards.
ACCTGATTTGCTTTTTAAGTCCAGGAAAGTGATGAGAGGCTGCTGTAGTCTTCACTATAAAAAGTTAGTTCAGAGGAGATGAAATATTGGATGCATCCCATTCTCATAGTAAGAGCAGAGTGTGGGATGCTTGCATTTACCTCATTAAATCACATTCAGGAAATAGACTTGAAGAGCTTCACGGGATATATAACATGGTCATGATTGTTCTTCCATCTGTTTCTCTAACAGTAAGCCTCTGAAACGAAAGAGGCCTGTATGCTTGTCTAAAAGTAACAAAGCCTGTTTGTAGAATTGGGGAAAGGAGGGAAGAGCTGGGCAGGATCTTTCTCTGCTCTTAGTGCTGGGTACCTACCCTACCCTACCTGAAAATGACTTCCTTAAAGGCATGTGTTGAGCCAAGCTTATTCTTATTTTTATCTTGAATGGATGCATGAATGAGGAACGATATCAACTTTATGTAAAAAAATTTCTGAAACCTGCTGCCAGGAAGAAAAGTACCAATAAGTCTACTTGGGCTGGAAAGTTAACCTAAAGATGCCGAATGAAAAGGCCCTTGGAATTTCAGATATTTTCCCCCTCCACTTTGTAGCTCATATGTATTAAATACCTCCCTATCTTACACCTGTATACTTGAATCATTGTTCATTTCATGCCTGCTATCTTAGTCCTTTGAGCCTAGTCTTCAACCTATAGTCTTCCTAAAGATCAGATTAAGTTAGAAGCAGAAACCTAATTATCAAGTACTGATTTTTAAACTCAGATTAGTGAGATTTTTCAATGTTATGAGTAGCTTAAGAAAAGAAATTCTTCAAGATCTTGCATTTTAAGAACAAGTCAGTTTACCTGTCTGAGCCTCAGTTTCCTCATCTGCAAAATGGTAGTAATCACACCAACTCCATTGATTTTTAACAATATCAGAATGCCTTGCACATAGTAAGTCATCAATATGAAGGAATTGTTACTAGGGTTATTTATTTGCAATTGCGACAGTATCTTGTCTGAGCTTCTGAAACCGTTTGCCAAAACCTCCTACCATCTGAGACTTCTATCTGTTACGCTTGGCCTATCCTCCAAGACCCTGCCTGCCACAGAGGGACAGGCCTCTGACTGAACATACTTTTCCTGTTGGATTACAAAAAATCTGTTGCTGTTGAAACTTGCCCTGACCACCTGTTTCCATGCTCAGCTCCCAGGGTATCTGTTAATATCGAGCACCTGGCCACTCCCAGTCTGGCTACCTCACTGACTCAAGGTTCCGTCACTGGTTTTACTCAGTGAACACATTATTGAATTTAGCAAAAACCAGTGATAAATCAAACAGATATTCTAGTGAAATTCAACATGGGTGCTGCATGTGAAATAGACCTCATCCCAGCTACCCTCTTATTACTAGGTAACTTAGGAACGCACTTTCTGCTTCCACAATGCAAACTTGACAAATGTTAAATTGTTGTGCCTTAGCATTGCAGAAGAATTCAAAGGAAACTAGCCATTTTGATTAACATGTCTACTGTATTTTTATGTTCTTGGTTTAAGTTTAATTTGGAGCTCATTCTGAATTGTGTCATAGAGCTGGACTTCATGTTTGGCAGACTCAATTCAAAATCCCAATGAAAAATGTAGCATTTTCCAAACCCAAGCAAGTGTACACACACACACACATCATTAGTAAAACTCATTTCAAATGGTGTTTTTACTCTTCTGTTCTTTAGCAATTTTGTTATTTAGTGGGACAGAATGCTTTATTATTATATGGTTATAATTACAATTATTTTTGATATAGGATATATGATAGACTTTTTTCTCATCAACAAAAGAGATAAAAATGTAATTGTTACTCGCACCTCCACGTACTTGAGTTTTGGGCTTTCCCAGCTTAGGTAGGAATTGTTTGTGTTTATGGCTAAATGGGGGGATAGCCCCCTGAAGGCATCCTTCCCAGGCCTCCAGTTTGAAAGGCTTAAATTTTCGAGGTTGGATGGGTAAATGATACCTGCAGGGGTTGAAGGCCATTTGACTTTCAGAAAGGGAAGAGACTAACTTGATCCCTGGTGGTTATTGAGGTGACTGTGCTTTAACTCAGCCACCCTAAATAGACAGTGTGGGGCCCTGAGGGTGTTTGAGAGGGACCCAAGCAGGTAGACTCTGAATGCTCTAACCTTGGGAGTTTCAGCAGTGATCTTTGAAGCCAGCCCTGTGGTCAGTGGAGAGGGACACTTAAGAGAATCTCAGCAGAGCAGCAATGCTTGATTATTAGTGGAAGACCTTGGAGAGCAATGTTGGGAAGGTGAGCAGCAGGGACTGAAAACAAGACATTTCCTCCATTGTTTTGCCTGAATAAAACCAGCAGTTTTTTATATGCTACAAGGGGAAATAAGAAGGCCATGAACATGTGCTGATATTGATCTTAAAAGGTGAAGTCACAAAGTTTCCCTACCCGACCTGACATATGATCTAATGTATTTTAAAGATTTGCATCCTTGACCTTTTTATGCCCTCACCCTCCTGTACATCTAAGAGTCTTGAGAGATTATCCTAGAATGACTATTTCTACCTCAGACTGGAGCATGACTCAACAATGTGCTCCTGACCGAAATCACTCTATAATGAGTATCTGTGAGCACAGACCACCTGCATTGATAAGATATGTAAAGAACAAGTCAGACAGCAGCTATTCTGAATCAACCACCTATTCAACAGTACTGGTTTTGTACATTCCAAATTCTGGAGTCAGAGTGAGGTCTCTCTGATCTGTCTATGTTTGTTTGGCACCTCTTCCAGGTGGATGCAGTACACAGTGGGACATCTTGGCGACTGCATGGAACCTTTGTGCAAAATAGAAAATGATACTTCTTTTCCTTCCAGGTGGGTGCAACCCCATGGTAAAGGTACAGGGTTGGTGAGTGGCAGGCAGGCTGAATTTTACTTCCCACTTTCCTCTCTTGAATGGATATTCTTGTACAGAAGAAGAACTACACAACTCAGTGTGGCAGCCCTGATTCCTTGTCCAGCTTTCCAAAAATAATCCCTCCTGGATAGTTCTCTATAAGCAATCGATAAACTTTTGTGATCATTTAAAAATAATTGCCATTACTAGCTCATGATTTCTCTGTTAAAAATGCCAAAATCCATATGTCACCAGTGGAAAATTAGTTTAATAAAAGTAAAAATCACGTGTATATATTTTGCAAGGCATATTTATTAACAAAAGATGAATGCAGTTTTACTGTAAAAATATAAGAATAAAAATAGAATTATGTACTTGGACTCAACCTCAGGAATTGGATTGGCAGCAAATTTTGAAGAAAAAGGGAATGGACATTAGGAAGAATCAGAATTGTTTAATGTGGGGATCTGAAGGAGGAAAATGGAGATTGGACAAAAAAGGAGAAAAGTGAATTCTATTGAGTGAAGAAATGCTTCGTCTTTTGTCTTTAACATATCCTTGAATATGAATTGAGCTGTCTAATTATGGTCATAAACGTGATGGAAGAGTCTCCACATTTTGAAAGGATAATACCATCCCAGAATATCAGAATAATAGAACATTGTTAAAATTAGGAAACATTTTAAAAGTTGAAATCAGATGTGATAAAGAAGGGAAGATTTAGGGGCTTATTATTCTGAAAATGCTGAATATTCATCACACTAGAGAACTGCAAAAGGAAAACAATATTTAATTAAAAAAAAAACACCTCTCAGTAGTTAAAGGAAAATTAAGAAATAATAGTAACGAAAAAATTGAAAGAAAAAAGAGGGAGTGCCGTATCTATCATTGGTTGATTATATGCATTATTATTCATCTTTGGCTGGAACAAAAAAAACCCCACCAAATTCTTAATTTTTTATAATAATATTCATTTTTTGCTCACATTATGTGAGGACTTCAGGTTGGCTTCAGTTCTGCTGGGTTCAGGTAATCTTGGTTTGACTTGGCTTAGCTGTGCTTGATTGTGCTTGGCTGTACTTGAATCTATGTGTTTCTTCTTCTGGAACTTAGTCTGACTTTCCCACCTTTTTTTTTTTTTAACATGGGATATGTTCTAACGAAGGAGGACAGGAACAAGACCGGCAGCTAAAACAAGCATTTAGAGCTTGTACATGGACATGACGTCTTTCGTTGGCTATATTTTGTTAGCCAAAGTAAGTCCCATGGCCATGTACAAATACGTTCTGTATTAATTTTCGATAGCTGCTGTAACTAATTACCACAAACTGGATGGCTTAAAACAATAGAAATCTATTTCCCATAGTTCTGGGGGTCAGAAGTTCTAAAACAGTACCTTTGGCCTGAAATCAAGATGTCGGCTGGGCAGCACTCCCTCCAGAGGCTTTAGGGGAGAAGCTGTTCTTTGCCTCTTTCAGTTCCTAATGTCTCCCAGCATTCCCTGGCTTGTGGCCACATCACTCCAATCTTTGCCTTTGTCATCATGTTGACTTTGTTGTATGCATGTATCAAATCACCTGCTGTTCTCCTTTCATACATGGCATTTAGGGCCCATATAGGATTATCCAAAATAATCTCCTAAACTCAAGATCTTTCACTTAATTACACCTCCAAAAACCATTTTCCCCCAAAATAACATAATATTAAAGGTTCCAGAGAATAGGAGCTGATATCTTCTGGGGCCATTAATTGGTCTACGAAAGTTTACCTAAAGGGCAGCATAGCAAGAAAGGAGGAGATAAATACAGTAACAAATAATCTACCATATATACCATGTGTTAGGAAATATTGTCAGCTTCTAAGATGAGTCAACAGAGATATAGACAGCCATTATATGTTGTACCTTACCCTTAACTTTGAAATGTTTTAACATAATATAGACAGCCATTAGGTTGCTGGGTTTAGAAATGGCCTGCATAGAGACATTGAAAATCGGTCCTCTAGTGTGATTTTCAATTCCCATTCAGAGGATCTT
>NW_012147797.1:2041553-2049656 GCF_000956105.1 Propithecus coquereli | reverse complement strand
TGTTCAATATTTTTAATCATCAGGGAAATGTAAATCAAAACCAAAATGAGATATCACTTAACTCCAGTGACAATGGCTTTTATCAAAAAGTCCCAAAACAACAAATGTTGATGTGGATGTGGAGAGATAGGAACACTCATACATTGCTGGTGGGACTGCAAACTAGTGCAACATCTATGGAAAGTAACATGAAGATACCTCAAATAAATAAAAGTAGAACTACCGCTTGATCCAGCAATCCCAGCACTGGGTATTTACCCAAAGGAAAAACGACATTCTATAAAAAAGACATCTGCACTAGAATGTTTATAGCAGCACAATTTACAATTGCAAATATGTGGAAATAACCCAAGTGCCCACCAATACATGAGTGGACTAATATAATGTGGTATATGTATATCATGGAGTACCACTCAGCCATAAAAAAGTAGTGAACTACCTCTTGTATTATCCTGGATGGAGATGGAGCCCATTCTCCTAAGTGAAGTATCATAAGAATGGAAAATCAAACACCGCATGTACTCACCATTAAATTGGTACCAATCTTTCAACACTTACGCACACTTGTGGAAGTAACATTCATCAAGGAATGGTAGGTGGGGGGGGAGGGGTGGGTAAATTCACACCTGATAGGTGTGGTTCACACTGTCTGGGATATGGGCACACTTGTAGCTTTGACTCAGATGGTGCAAAGGCAATTTATGTGACTAAAGCGTTTGTACCCCCATAATATTCTGAAATAAAAAACAAAAAAAGAAAACATTAAAAAAAAAATCAACCAGTCAACTTAAAAGTATTATCTGGTGTTAAGAAACTCTCTGAAAAAAAAAAACCAACATTTTCTTGATTGGTTTAAACTGTTAACTAATGCTCTTTAATTTCCTTCAGCTCTGCAATTTTCTGGGAAAAAAGAATGACCAAAAGATTAATGTTGTTAACATAATATATACCAACATTTTCTGTATTAGCTCTTGCAGTAGAGATGAATTACAGCATATCTGAAGTCCCTGTTTCTACCTCAGTGTTTAATTCCTATGAGGTTAGAAAAGGATATTGTTGCTTGGCAATCGCGTTCCACATAACTTATAAATCTGCATGTCCTTGTCTTTGTCTTTATGTGAACTCAACAGAAAAAATATGTATATGCAACTTGTTTCATTTCACCTCCAAACCCCTGTACTATAGAAAATAGCAGGTGTTACATATAACACTTGTGGAAAGTCCATGGATGCAGTAAAGCGGAGAACTGCAAACTCAAAGGAGAGACAAATCAGGACTTTATAATTCTGAGTGCTTTTGGAGTTAATGGTGATGATATGAGATTAAAAATTCAAAATGAAAAGCCCTAAAGATAAAGTTCAATGAATCACTTTTATATAAAATATTTTCCCAAGTTAACAGCTCTGTAAAACAATGACTTCCTCAAGGCAGGAATATGACACAGTTACATTGTTGTATTTTTTTTCCTTTTTTTTGAGACAGTGTCTCACTCTGTTGCCCTGGCTTAGAGTACAATGGTGTCATCATAGCTCACTGCAACCTCAAACTCCTGGGCTAGATCAATTGATTACCCTGCATTAGCCTCCCAGGTAGCTGGGACTACAGGAACACACCACTACCTCCAGCTAATTTTTCTATTTTTGTAGAGAAGGGTTTTGCTAAGGCTGGTCTTGAACTCCTGGCCTCAAGCAATCCTCCCACCTCAGCCTCCCCAAAGTGCTAGAATTATAGTCGTGAACCACCTTGCCAGGCGGAGGTTGTTATATTTATTTGTTATATTTATTGCTTAACAAAGTGGGATGAAAGAATAAAATAAAATATTGATAAACTTATTCATACTTAAATTGGATACAAATACATTTCAATTCTAAATATGGAAATTGTATGTTACATGTTCAATTTACAATTAAACTGGAAAGATTAATCTTCCAAATTGTTTTGGTTTATGATGCCTAATATTAATTTCAAAATTAGTAAAATAGTATTAATGACTTTAAATGTAAATATTCAAGTTTAGTGATGATTTAATTTTATTTTAAGGTTATGATTTTCTATTAACAAAAATTTATCCTTTGTTATAATTCAAATAGAATTGACAGATTCTTTTATTGCAGTGTAGGTTAACTTCAGCCAAACAACCTGTTTAACATATGTTTCATTGAAGTTTATGATTGCTATCTGAAAAGTGGTTAGGCATTGTGGAGATAAACCTCAGACTCTTTCCTGACAGTCTATGTGAAGAAGAGGATTGAGATGGTGTTTCAGGCCAAAAACTCCCAAACAAATCCACAATCACTTTTGCCTGGACTACTTAGATATTTATTATGTGGCACTATCTTAAATTTTATTTTCCACATCTGTTCTTGGACAGTAAAATCCTAGAAGCTTAGGTTTTTTTAGAAACTATAAAGTGGTTATGTTTTAAATAGTTTTTTTGTTTTTTTTTTTTGAGACAGTGTCTCACTCTGTTGCCCTGGCTTAGAGTACAATGGTGTCATCATAGCTCACTGCAACCTCAAACTCCTGGGCAAGTGATCCTCCTGCCTCAGCCTCCCGAGTAGCTGGGACTACAGGCATGTGCCACCATGCCCAGCTAATTTTTTCTATGTATATATTTTTAGTTGTCCTGATCATTTCTTTCTATTTTTTTTTTAGTTGAGACGGGGTCTCGCTCTTGCTCAGACTGGTCTTGAACTCCTGACCTCAAGGGATCCACCCGCCTTGGCCTACCAGAGTGCTAGGATTACAGGCTTGAGCCACCGCGCGCTCTGCTGGCCCCTTAAATAGTTTTTTGTAATGTTAAATTCATCTCATTCCTCGCTGTATTTTTGGAAATGAAAGCAAGAAAATATGTGTGCTATGAATATGATGTATAGAATTCATTTAAAGTAAGATCGAATATTTCATATAATGAAAAGAATTTAGGGATGTCAGATCTATAATACCATTTAAAATTTTTTAAATGATTATTGGTGAAAATGAAGCCCATTTCCCATATTCTTTTATTTAAAAGATGTCACAACATCTTACCCATATATATCATGAATATATATATGTATATATGATACATATATATTTGATACTATGTATACACACATATATTTATACATCTATGTGAATACATATGAGTATTTATATGTATGTAAATATATATATTCAGCAAATTTGAAATCATTGAATTTTAAATCTGGAAGGAATCTTAAAAGTCAACTTCCATTTAGTAGAGCAGTTCCCTGAGAAAAGAGATCACATGTGTTGAATGGTGTGGGGAGTGAGAGAGAGAAATGAGTTGGGATTATTCCTAAAAATTTGGCTCCTGCAACTGGGTAAAGTACAGTCATCCCTCTGTATCCATGGGGGATTGATTCCAGGACCCCCCACAGATACCAAAATCCGTGGATGCTCAAATCAAATATGGCATACTATTTGCATGCAACCTATGCATGTCTTTGCATACACTTTAAATCATCTCTAGATTACTTGTAATACCTAATAAAATCCTTACACATCATTTGTATAGATTCAACATAGTATTCAATGAGTGGCAAATTCCAGTTTTGCCTTTCAAAACTTTGTGAAATTTTTTTTTTTCAAATATTTTCTATCTGCAGTTGGTTGAATCCCTGGATGTGGAACTCACAAGGGCCAATGGTACCCCACTCACAATGAATTTTTCTTAAGAATGGGGTCAAGGAAATTAGTTTGAAGGGTACCAGGGACATAAGTGGGAACTGAGATGAAGGTGTGAGGTGATTTTAAAGAATACTTAAGGCAAAACTAGCTATTTCCCTGAGACTGGTCAAGGTAGGTCTCTTTCTCCCTCTCTCTCCTCTTACCCTTACACAACTGAGCACATTATTTTCTTAAAAGACATTCCATCATTCTTGCCCAAGGATTTCATTTTTACACACCAAGAATGGATTTTTAAAATTAACAAAATTCACAAATAATATCACACCTGTGTATTTAGGGACAATCAATAAACACAAAATAGAATAGCATGACATTAATGCTGTCATTATTCTGTACACAGACCACTTAGACTCACTAGATTAAAAACACTAGAATTTAGACAATAGAAGCAACATATGAGATAAACAAGGGAAAGCAAAAATATAACTCTGTAGATTCTCTTATTTCTGAGAGACCAAAATTTGATATCTGGCATTACAAGCAAAATTGATAACAAAAAATCTAAAAGCAAGTTTCCTTTTTCTAATATTCTGGTACCAAATAGTCAGCTAAGGAATGCAACTGTTTGCAAATAATAAATAATGAAGAAGTTAATTTTTTAAAAAATTACAACTTAAATGATCTAACCATGATATCATATCTCTGTAATATTACAAACAGAATAATAATCTCTGCAGGAAGAATGTTTAAAGATCCAAGTTTAACTGAAATAAAATAAATGCATGCATGCTTTTTATGTCGTAAGAAAGTCCAAAGAGGATTTATCATGCAAAGAAAAGGGAAGAATTGTCTTGATTTGTCAACTTGTTCATTTAAAGTTTGATACTAATGAAAGAAATTTTAATTCATTGTTGTTTTACTAGTCTTCTGAACTTCCAACGCATTTTACTAACAATTTAATTTTTCATCTTTTGTTATAGTTAACCAGTTTTATAGTTAATTTTTCATATGTTTGTGTGGCTCTCTAAATCTAAAACTCTCTGAGGACAAGAACTACCTCTTATTTATTTATTTATTTAGTTAAGTCTCTGTAGAGACTGTCAAAAATTATCAATGCCAACTATATTTCAAGTCGTCATGGTGGGGTATTGGGAAAAGTTTTCAATTAGCAATAAACTTCATTGGCTAAGATATTGCCACTGAACAAAGCTAAGAACTACTTCTTATTTTTCTCTACCCCAGAATACTAGCACAATATCTTGAATACAGTGAAAACTAAACAAAAGTATATATTAAGTCAATTTGTGTAGTGATGACTTTAATATTAATCAAAATGGCATTCTAATTTTACTCTGATACAAACTTCACTGCTGCCATTTTATCTAGATGAGTTACATACAATTATAAAGCGCTTATTGCTGACACATTATTGATTTATTTTTTTATTCAGATAATAGAATATTTAGGGTACAGTTTCATAGGTAGAAAAAATATCAGGGTGGAGGAGAATTAGTAAAATGCTTTTTCCTTCTGCTTTGAGATTCAAGATCAAGTGATTTTCAACAGCACATCAATAATAAAGTTCTAGATCCTTGTGTTCTATACTGTAGGTCCTCTGGAGACATATAATAGACTTCTCGGGTGAAATAAAGTTTAAGTAAATAGAGACATGTTTACTCAAACAATCTTTGCTAAGTAACATCAGTTTTCATATCCAATGTACTCTTGCCAGACTTTAGGCAATAAAATACAATGAATGGGATGAAGATATTTATTCTTTTAAAACTCTATTTCCATTTTAAATTTATTTCTAAGAAAGTCTTTTGGTAAGATGTAGTTGACAGTTGCCTCATTTCTTCTTCTATTTGAGAAAAGAGGACATGGATGGAAACATTTTTGAGTTAGGAGAAAGGTGGAAAGATGAGTATGACTTAAGCCCCATACACAATAATTTTATAGTCCAATGGGATAGAAAAAAAATGAAAGAAATAACAAATAAATGCTTTGAATACTCAAAAGTAAAATCAGAACAAAGAAGCAATCCCTGAGAGAAATTTTCCAGCTGAAAATGATTATATCCCTCTTCCTGAGAAAAATAATACATAAAGTCATGTATTTGTATATATATGATTTATATTTATTATTTGTTTGTAGATAACTAAAATTCACAGAGATTAAAATTGTCTTTCCTATGACTCTTCTCTCCTCCAGTACAAATTCCTGTTATTGACAGCTAAAGCTCCCATTTCTAGGTTTCTGATTTTGTTTAACATCTTTTGGTCATGAAATAGGAGATCTATAGTTCAATGTTACCTTCTACCTGAGCCACATGGTATCTGTTATCACAAATGTTATCCCTATTCCTCCCCCTACCCCCAGGTTTAACATATCCTACATCTAAAAGATTTTGCTTCTATTTGTGGAATCAGTCTTCTTGTTACCTCATTTGTAAATGAAGTCATGCAACTGCTAGTCCTATGTTTAAGTCACATTGATGGTAGCTTGAAAGTAGAGAAGAGTCTCTAGCAATAACTATTGAGATGACCAGGTTTTACACAGGCAATTATCTATCGGGCTGTTTATAAAGTCTCTCTCACATGAGGTCTGTCCGGAAAGTATCCAGCCATTGTTAATATAACGAGAATGGTTTACATGCTGGATACTTTCCAGACAGACCTGATATATGCAATCTCATATTGCATAGCGTATGACATATGCATACCAATATGACATTTCATCTAAATAAGGTAGTATCAACTGCAGGAATTATCTTTGCCATGACATTTGGATGGAAATAGATAGATGTATTCTTATCTACAATATGTAGATGGGAAAGCAATGACATTCCCTAAATATCACAGACACTTTTTAAAAACTATAGGATATTTAAGAGGACTCTGAGTAGTTCTTTTCTAATTCCTTTTCTAATCCTCTATACTATGTATCAGAACTTTCACAAACTGTAAAGCCCACTGGGACATTGTCTCCTTGCATGATCTCATTCTTTTTCATGGCTTCTTCTATCATCTGTTTTTTGCTGAATTGTAAGCACCTTGAGAGCAAGGGTTGTATCTTATCTTCATTTTCTAAAAATTTATTTCAATTTTATGGACCTCACAGCACTATCATAAAAGTTAAGAAATTATAGGAGAGCATCTAATACTAGGGCTTCAGTCTCTTCAATGTCAAATGAATCTTCATATTAAATTAGCCTGTTGGGAATGTGCAGTCATATTTTCAGACCAGTAAGATTTTTTATAATCAGATTTGTTATTTATTCTACAGAGTCTAGGTAATGCATCTTCCGTTTTGTGAAAGGATGATGTATAGGGTAAGAGTTGGGAATATGGTTGAATTTTGTCTATAAAACACAAATTTCTAGAGTTTATTAAATTAATAGTATATATTACCATTGTAAAGGTAGAATACAAATCAAACAAAGAACTATTGTGTTGCTGAAATGTCAACTCAAACTTTGTTAGGTTCACAAAATGTGAGAGGTCAAGCTAATTACATTCTTTGTAACTTGTATTAAGTCATCTAAACAGATGGTGAATATATTGTATTGAAAAGTTATGACTAATAAATGTATAAGAAAAATGTATTAACTCTTTAAAGTAACTTATAAAAGTTTTCAGTGTATAAAATAACATATTTAAATTTACAAAGTAAAGTTTTAGAGGTGTACCTGTGATGTGAAGCAAAATATAAGTGAATTTCCAAAGAGAAATTACATACCAAGTCACGATTGTATAATTCTGTAAGAGTATATTCTATCGATATTATTTGGTGGCATCGAAAATGAAAATACAATTTCTTCTCATAATTATGGTAAGAGATTCATAAATGATAATATATTATAAACTCTACATTCTTCTAAATTATATATCTGAGAAGTAAAAGAAAATATCTCAAAAAGCAAAGCCACGTTTTATTTTTCATGGCTCTGAGGCCACATATTCTAAGGGTAAGGAAAGAGTCCTGTAGTTCAGTACCATGTTTATGTGGGCTGCTGTGGTTTTTATAATGGAATATAAAACGTTTTAAATTTTTAAAAATACTACAATAATTATACATATTAAAGTTTATTAATGCTAAGAAATAGTTCCCATTCTATTTCTAACAAATACAAAGTATAAAAAAAGTCTACAACTATCATCTATGTATACATAGCTTAACTGTAGATAGAAAAGAGTAGAAAACAAGTATTCTTTCTTCCCTAAATTTTTGAAACATATTCCTAAATAAAATATGACTGCTTTCCTATTAAATAATGCTGTTTCAGTTTTAGGACAATTCATAAAACCTCCAAATTGTAACAAAATTGGGGAAAATATTTTCTTTATTTTTAAGTATGCAAAAATTATTTCTCCATATCTGGAATCCAATGAAAAGAATAAAATATTACATTTCATTATTTACATAATCAAAGTACAAGTTATGTGCATCAGTATCTCAATATTTAAGCTG
>NW_012147797.1:2037697-2041123 GCF_000956105.1 Propithecus coquereli | reverse complement strand
TAGATTGAATTTTAAATCAAATTCATGCTTAAAATATTTATATAAATTTTTTCAAATCAAGAAAAGTTAAGATGAATGGTATACCATGATCCATTTCTGAGCTCCTAGAATACATTTTTACGACTAGGATTGACACACAATTAATTTAAACTAATATTTTGGTGTCAACAATACAGAATCATTTTCTCTTCTGCAATATCCATACAAAATCTCTCCACAACAAATATGATTTTAGTATGAACGATTTTCATTTCATACTATCTCCCACTCTCACATTCTCTTTTCATATGCTTTACAAAAGAACAATGGTTTTGATGTTGAATATTGGATGACCATCATAGCTTCGTGCCTAAAATCATGTGATATTCTTTTCTATTAATAACAAATTTATACAACAATTTTATATTCATACTGAGAAATTTGATAGATTATTATGCAGAGCTTTGTGGGATACAGAAGAACAGTTTTAGATATTTAGAAGTTGTTTTTAGTAATTTTAGAACTTCAGAAGTTTTAGAAATTTTTTCTATTAATACATTTAAAAAGATTCTTTTAAAAGTCTTCCCAGATAAAAAAAATTATTTAGAATTTTAATTTAAATCAATAATATATTTTAATAGAATAAAACTTTTCTTTGACTATATTTTATTTCAGAAGTACTTAGCATTTAGGCATTAAGTAAAGCCATAAATTTCTAGTGAAAAATATTGTTTACAAAAATTTATGAAAATTTGATACACAGAAACTAAGTGCAAGAAATATTGGAAGATTCATTGACAATTATGTAATGTGTAAGTGTGTTTGGAAAACACTGCTTAAGGATCAACTTTCCAGAATTTATGAATTATTATTCAGACATTTTGATTTCATTTTTTCTTGGTGAAATTGATAAAATAAATATTTCACAATACATTTCATTTTCTGTTGAGAAATAAATAGAAAACAGGAGATGGGGAAATAAAGAATCAATAATAATGGTCAAGATTGATCTCGAGACAGGTGGCTAATCATTTATTATCCCTATTAATTACGTTACTGTTTTATTCAGAAACACCTTCATATAAAATTTCCATAAACTCTATGCTAGCTTAAATATCTTGAGAACATCTGTGAAGTACATTTGGTACTATCTAGTTTAGGAATGGGATTATATAATGAAAAGGTGCATAGGGAATTCCATTATTAAAGCAGAGAAATGTTTCTTCCTGCTGTCTATTTGAATCTACTTGACACTCAAGTTGTCACGGTATGTCTTTCAGAATCAAAAAAAAAGACGTACTTTCTTTCGGTATCCCACCCCAAAGCTATTTGACCCAAACTCTTTTCCAGGTCAGATTAGAGATTCAGTGGCTACTGTTTTCTAAATATCTTGCAGAAATCCCAACAAATCATCTACTGATTTGTCATTGCTAAAATAATTCTTTTATTGTATCCTTTGTTTATTAAGTTAGTGCGTGGTCTATTATAGAATCTTATAATCTGGGTTTCTTTTTCAGTTTGGAAATATACTGGTTGCGAAAATGTATATATACATTATATATATATTCTGGTTGTGAAATTTTAGGCAAGTTATGAAATATAGAACTCAAATTTCTCAACTCTCAAAGAAGATAATTATGTTTATCTTATAGGTGTATTTGTTTGTAAACTGTGAAAGCAAATGTAAAATGCTTAGCAGATTCACTAGCACATTAATATAAACCCCACAGGGGATAACTACTGATACTTACTATTAATTTATTCTTCAAATCAGCAGTGCTTAAATTTTAGGTTCCCAAGACCTGTTTGCTTTCTTAAAGATTATTGAATTTTTTTTATGTGGATTATAATTAATGATATATTTAAAATTAAAATTTGAGAACATTTTTATAATATTCATTTATTAATTTATTCAAAATAATGATAAAAATGATGAAATATTTGGTTAAATAACAATTACTACAAAAATAACTGTATTTCCAAAACAATGGGTAAGAGGAAATCTGCTGTGATATGTTTTATTTGTTGAAGTCCATGAAGAAAATCTGGCCTCACATAAAGGCAGTTAGAAGATGATGAAATATTTTAACAACTTCTTAAGTGTTAGTGGATATTTTTTTTGATACTACACAAAATTCCATAAATGTTAGTTTCTTAAATGTTCTTTACAAGTTAGTTCAAGCTTAGTTGCATGGTAGTGAAGGAAAAAACTAAACTGAAACAGTATCAATAAACATCCCATACTCTGTAACATTAAATCCACTTGTCAGTCCTACAATTTTATTGGAATTTACTGGAAAGTATTGGTTCATTGAGGTTTGCAGATCTTCCAGATATTGACACATTTAATTATTGTATTAATTTACTAGGGTTGCCATAATGAAGTACCACAGGGGTGACCTAAATGACAGAAATCAATGTTCCCATAGTTGATTGAGGAGGCTAGTCTGAGATGAAGATGTAAGCAAGTTGTTTCTTTTGGGGCCTCTCTCCTTGGTTTATTATTATTATTGTTATTTTAAAATTTGTTTAAGTTGATAGATAAAATTGTATGTATTAATTTCACAAACATATTCACCACAAAATTGACAAGAATGCCTACGTTAATTAGCTGTATTTAGTCATTCCACAATGTTACCCATATTTCTACTTGGCTTTTAAATGCCAGTCTTCTCCCTGTTGCTTCAAATAGTCTTTTCTCTGTCTGTTTCCTAGTCTCTTCTTATAAAAACAACCAAGCGTTAGATTAGTGCTCACCCTAATGACCTCATTAAACTTAATTACCTCTTTAAGGACCCTATGTCTAAATATTGTCACATACTTGTACTGGGTGTTAAGACTTCAAACTGTGAATTTCGGGGAGTGTACAATTCAGGTCATAACAATTATCCAACTGACAGTCTTTGTTGTGAGTGGTAAAATTCAAGCTTACAAGAGAAAACTAGAATTTTTTTTTTTTTAAAAACTGTATCTTGCACCATGGCTACCTAAACCATACGGGATTTTCAGATAAAGTCGATGGCAATATTAAAATAATGTGATTTTTGATATTGTACATCAAAATCAAATAAGAAGTTCCTAAAATATTTTTAATGACTAGATATGGTGTGTAGTTACCAGCATTTTTCTCTTATATTTTGATGGCTGTTCAGAAGTTCATGTTTGTGGTAGTTACATTACAAAACCTAGCACTTATTTATTTTATTATTTATCTATTTATTTATTTAGCCTAGGTTCCATCCTTGTTGATAAATTGTCATATTAATTTCACAAACATATTCACTGAAACATCTGGCTTCTTGAAAGGCTACATGGTGTTGAGGCTTTTGGTCAACCAGGCTACAATTAGCTTGTTCTTTCATACATTGATTGAGCAACCCCATGCAAGATATACTTTCTAGAGTCTCAATTTTCTTGTTTTTAAATAATAAAATCTGTTATAGTTTC
>NW_012147797.1:2031964-2034942 GCF_000956105.1 Propithecus coquereli | reverse complement strand
TTATTTAATTTATTATTTAATCTTAAATATGGCAAATACAATCATATGTATTTATTGATGTATTCAAGTATGTATACATTGTGGAATGACTAATAAACATATGCATTACCCACATAGTTATCATTTTTGTGGGGAGAACACGTAACATCCATACTTAGGATTCTGATGGGGCTGTTTTTTTCCTTGCTTTTATAACAGTCGTCATTTAAGAGTAGATTAGACGCATCACTCGCTTTATGTGTGTTTGTTTGTGTATTTGTACTTTCTCTCTCTCTCTTTTTTCCACAAAATTATTTTAGGATAATTTTCACACAATTATAATATAATGTAATTCAACATAATTTTCTACACTCTCCAAAAATTCTACTCACTTACAAAATGATAAGCTGTTCAGAAGTATTTTGTGAAGTGGCAAGAAGCCAGCAGCAATGTATATAATTTGCAAGATTTGTGATATAAATAAATGATCAAGTTAGTCATGTGAGGTTTTATTATAGCAGACTCCTAAATATTTAAAAATATCCACATCCTTGATTTAAATTCATTTTCTTTTTAGCTATTTTCTTTATATAATATAGCCTTTTTTTACTCCTATATATCATTTTAAAAGTTCTAAGAAAAACCTTTTTCAATTTAAATTACAATGGCTTGAAATTCTAAACATTTCTCCTAAAATATGTTGAACCTACTCCATATTTGTCGAGTAAATGCCGCATGTGTAATATCATGATTTATTTACAGGAATTACGTTTTAACTGATTTAAACAATTCTAATAAAATCAGGCAATTAGCTTTATGAAAAATTAGTAAGATTCAGAGATGTAATGTTAGTATAAATTATTCTATTTCTATTTCTATTCTTTTTTATTTGGTTTTATTTGTAGCTGTGGGCACAAACTTGGAAAGACGATATGCAGACAGTTAATGGCCTCTACCTATCGACATGAAGAAAGGAGACATGAAATGACTGATAGGAACAAAGGCAGAAAGTACAATGTACATATTATAAACGAAGTAAAAATTTTACATTTATAACTATGTTTAAAACTGCTTTTAAAATCAAAGTACAGCATAATGGAAAATTGGAATTTTCCTAACAAAAAGAAAAGATTAATGCCTGAGGTAATAGAAACGCCAGTTACCCTGATTTGATTAATTTACATTGTATGCCTGTATCAAAACATCACATGTACTTTTTAAATATATACAACTATTATGTACCCATAATAATTAAAAATAAAAAATGAAAAAAATTAAAAGTCCAAAATTCTACACTATTTCTAGTCTTTTTATTGTAAAAATTATTAACTACGTCTTTTTTTACATACTAGCTAATCAAAATCTTATACTTTTCCAAAGAAAATTTTACATAACAAGGTAGAAATGAGCCATTTTCAAGAGTACAGACCAGTGGTTTCCATTTATTTTTATACACTGGTTGTATCTGTCATTTGAAGTCATCATTAATTTTTTAGAATTTATTATGCATACTTTCAATTCCTAACTACCTCACCATGTTTCATTGTGATTTAGTTTTCAAGTATAATATAGAAAGTACAAAAAATGTCATGCTTCCTTCCTATATAGACTTGGTTAGTCTAAGTTGTTTTAAGATAAGCAGAGAATTCTCAAATAAATGTTTTTGTTTGACTTACTTTATTCATTCATTCTTTAATTCATTCATCAAACCTATAGCAAATATTTATTGAATAAACTATGCAGAAGTTAAGTTCTCAAAAGAATTTCAATTAGAACTTGCTTTTTGTTTTCTTAAATTGATTTTTTACTTTAATCTTTTAGTCACTAATTTTTGACTAGGTAAACTCTCAAATTAATTTATGTTAAACATGATGGATCACGTAACTTGTTCAGAAGTTATTTCATGTTAATATTTAGGGATATGATTTGATTTTCTTTTGTTTAAATAGCTATTGCTATTTTAGTTACTTTGAAAACTGAGAATAGTGCTAATCCAGTCTTTATTTAAACTTTGGTTGTTTGATCTCTTTCCTTTCTTAGACATTATATTAAATTCTGTATTATAGTCTTGATATTATTTATGAGCCTAGATGTACTTATCATAACAAAAATATATTACAATTTTGTTTTATAATTCCTTCCCTAAATGTTTTTTTTTGTTTGAAGCCTTCCACGTAGAAGTCTAAGAGTAGATAGAATAAAAATCAAATTCATGTACTGAGAGATTTATTTCATTATTAATATGTGTGAGCTTTATTATCTTAAAGAGTCAACAATCTAAGATGTTACTAATGTTCTCTGTGATTTTGATTTGTACTGTCATATAAAATTTGAAAAGTAATTTTGCTTTTACTTTAGAGTTTAATTTCCTAATAATTTCTGAGTGTGAAATGGTGAGGAACGGAAGTTGCAACAGGCCATACTGTCATATGAGGAAGCAGGTTAGGTGCAATGAAATACTCTTACTAGCAAAGGTAGGAGCAAATTTGTTTGAGGATGAGATCAATGTTACAGAAGTAGAGCCAAGAGTATTCTTTAGTTTCCTCCTTATTCTTTCCTTTGATCATTGCCCAAGTAATTAAATAAAGTAACTTTATGAAAAATAATTTGACACCTACTATTTCTTGGAGTTAGTGGGATTCTTTTAACATTATCTTTAAAAATGTTCCATATAATTGTTTTGCTAATAACTTCTCTTTTTTGTCTCAAACATTCACTCAATTAAAGAAAATATGCCTGTTTTTATCAAAGGAGTAGAACAGATTTCTCCAAGGCTCTTGACAAAAATCTCTTATAATCTGGACACTAGCTCTTATTCCTTTAGGGCAAGTCATTTTTCTTTTTCAATTATCCTTTAAAAATAAAAGACAGCAAGGAAAGGCAGTATGGGAGGTTGGGGGCCAGGTGCAGTGGCTCACACCTATAATCCTAGCAATTTGGGGAGCTGAAGTGGGAGGATCATTTGAGTCCAGGAGTTCCAGAGCAGTCTGGGCAACATA
>NW_012147797.1:2030157-2031914 GCF_000956105.1 Propithecus coquereli | reverse complement strand
AATATATCTCTCAACTGTCTTCTTTTATTATATTAGTATAGCACTTTAATTACTTTTCTTCTATCATAGCCCTTGGTTAAGAAGTCCCCAAGCATATCAAATCCTGTATATCTAAGACCATTCTTATTTCAAATAATACCTGTGCTTGCTTATTGTATGTAACTTGAAAGATGCATACACCTTCAATTTAGGCATTATTTTTAAAAACTATTCAACCTTATTTTAAAAACCACAGGGAGTTCTTGACCTCCTGAAATACAATAACCAGTGGTTTATGGTATTGATTATTCTCGTAAAAGAGAAGGAGAATAAATGTTTTTTAGGTAGCATACTACATCAAAGTTAAATTCAGTCAAATGAAATAGCCTCTAGGTATTTCCATCCTGAAAGAATTATTGAAGGCTTTGATCTCAAACATTATGTTCAACTCTGGATCAAATTTTAACCTTCATCAGTCTTTGCTAGTCAACAATTTACTTTTCTTTTCTTTCTTTCTTTCTTTTTCTTTCTTTATAAAACCTGAGGGATATACATGGCCTTTGCTCAGTGTCAGTCTGAAGGCATTAGATAATTCTGATAAATGAGCATTTAGAAATCTGTTAAAGCCTTACTTTGATCTTAAGCAGCAATACAGCATAAAGGTGTAAGTCTCTCTTTGTGTCTCTATGATACACACATATTTATATGTGTGGCTATAATTTTTTTTCTAATCAGATTAGGCTATTTGATCCCTATTATCTATTGGGGAAAAAAAAGGAGAAGCAAATGAAATCTAGATCCCTCTCCAATCCATTTTATAGTCTTTATTCGTTACTCACTTTAGACTGTGGTGTGGCAAGGGTGGGTGGCTGCAGGTGGGGATTAAATTTTTGGCACCCAGACATAAAATCACTAGACTGGAATTGGTACCACAATGACCCTTATGTCCTCAGTGAAATCCTGGATATTAGCAACGTTTAGCTGTCAACAACTACTCAGGTACTGTTTATTTTCTATTTTATTTTTGTCATAAAAGAAGGGCATTCCTCACCACGTCAGAATTAAAATTTGTCTTTTTTCTTATTAACTAAATTGGTGGGGCTGAATCATTTGCGATTTAATTAGCCAAAACATTTTCTTAACTACCTTCTCATTTTTGCCAGGGCAGATGTGCAGCGTTCCAGGGCTGCTGCCCTTTCCTCTTCACCTGGTGCTGACATGTTTGCTGAAAAGATGAGAAAAGGAGACTTGATTAAAATGACAACTTGAGAATGGTCAGTTTCCTCTTCTCTGTAATTGTTCCTAAAGAAAAGCCACATGCTATCACTTTAAGGTAGGAAACACATATACAAAAATGGGGAGGAGTAATTAACAGTACAGAAGTGATTTATATTTTTGACAGAGGAAAGAATATAAGTCCAATAAAGACATCCTATACTTATTTTAAAGTTGTACTACTGGTATATTTTTAATATGCTGGCATTGCTTTTTTTTTTTTTTTTTTACTCCCTGCATCACATGTCTATCTTTAATTCTTCTAATCTTCTGGATTAAAAGTAGAGCTACCAACTGATCAGGAATACCTATTTTGAATTGTGTTTGAATGATTATATATTTTGCGGTAAGTTTGTTATAATAAGCTACCTTACTCTAAATGATGCAAATTGCAAATAAAAAACAATTTTGTAGGCAAAAAAAGAGCAGAAACTAAACTAGCGTTCGCTTCCGGAAATAATAATGGAGTGAATGGTTGCAAAATTTTTGGTGCTAACAGCACA
>NW_012147797.1:2023278-2025642 GCF_000956105.1 Propithecus coquereli | reverse complement strand
CCATATAAAAGCATGCCTTTGTAGAAAGATTTATTCTAAGATTATACCAATGGGGGGATGACGTCACTTGAAATACTACCTACAAGGTAAATGATTAATTAGAATAAGTAGTCTTGGCAATTATATCATGAATATGTTAAAACAGTGCTTATCAAACAGCAATACACATATGAATCTCCTTGAAATCTTGTTAAAATGTATACTCTAGGATAGGGACTCAAAATCTGCATTTTCAAACAGCTTTTAGGTGATGCTGATGCTGCTAGTTTGTGGACCACACTTGTGGAGTAAGGATCTGGGTCCTCTACAAACCACATCCTAATCAAATAAATGTAAAAATAAGACCAATCTCTTACACTGAGAGCAAACACAGCATTCAAAAGGGATTTCATATACATTACGTCCCTTAATAATCATTTTAAAGATAGCAAAAAAGTGACTCAGAGTTTAATTGACTTGTCCAAGGTAACAGATAATTAAAGAGAGAAATCTGAAATCCAGGTCTGGTAGATGTGAATCTTTTTCATTGCATTCAGCAGCTACAAAATAATTTAGCTCAATTCAATGCAGTAATTACATTTTTTGGAAGGGGTGGTTGGCAGTTATAATTCTATTTTTTTTTTTTTTTTTACTTTGTACAAATAGTAACTCGTGGTGACGTTTATTTTATTTCACTATTCCTAAGAAAGCTCATTATATCATTATATTCAGTGAAGTTTTCACAATCTGTTACCAGCACATAAATCAATTTTTCAGTAGCAGTGATAGATTCATTTTTGATCCTCTTAAGTAGACAACTTGGTCAATCAATAAAGCATTTTGACACCAATTCTTGGCCCAAACTCATTTATGCAATTGCAAACTCCTGAAGTTATAATTTGTGAACTCTCTAGGATTTATCATTTGATGAAGGGCCAACCTTTTAGTTCTTGAGTTTACTATTTCCCGTCTAGACAACTACAGCATGCTTCTTTTTTTTTTTTTTTTTTTTTTGGATAACTTTGCTGTTCTTTCAAATGTTTTTCAGACTTTGCAAATGATGCAGTGCTTTTTAGCTCTATGCACTTTGTCTAGTAAAACTTTTCTCAAATAATTACACATATTCCTATGGAAGTCTTGTTCACTCTTCCCTCACCTCTGTTCCCAGCTCCATCACCTTTTCCTACCACAGTAAATTGCTATATATTTCTGAGTCTTTCCACAATTTAAGCCAAATTTTTGGCAATAATTCTACTCAGGAACAGTCAGACTAATGTTAGATATTTACAACCGGAACTTTTTTGTGTATATTATATTTTCTCTTGTGATACAAATTACGGTATCCTTTCATTCTATGAAATAATACATTTTGTTGATTTTTTAAAAGATATACTTTTGTTTCCTTTTTAAAAGATTTAAAAGTGTAGTGATATATTTATATGAAAGAACATTTTAAAATTTTTGATCAGGCTGGGCATGGTGGCTCACCCCTGTAATTCTGGCACTTTGGGGAGGCTAAGGCGGGAGGATCACTTGAGGCCAGGAGTTTGAGACCAGCCCGGGCAACATAGCAAGATCTTGTCTCAACAAAAAATAGAAAACTTAGCCAGGTATAGTGGCAAGCACCTGTAGTCCCAGCTACTTCGGAGGTTAAGGCAGCAGATTACTTGAGCTCAGGAGGTTGAGGTTGCAGTGAGCTATGATGATGCCACTGCACTCTAGCCTGGGCAACAGAGAAAGACTTTGTTTCAAAAACAAACAAACAAACAAAAAATTTTTGATCATAGTAACCTAAAACAAAATACCTCTCTGTATTATAA
This sequence comes from Propithecus coquereli, assembly GCF_000956105.1. Taxonomy (NCBI): domain Eukaryota; kingdom Metazoa; phylum Chordata; class Mammalia; order Primates; family Indriidae; genus Propithecus; species Propithecus coquereli. Next base: position 2,023,843 of record NW_012147797.1, on the reverse strand, counting down.
AGTTGGGAATGGCAAGGTAACATTATTAATATCAGCAGCATGAACCAATGAAGAATAATTTCCTAGGTTTGGGGGATGTCAAAGCATGAATCCAGATAGAACTTGGGTATCTATTTATAAAATGCTTCCTTTTATAACTGTATAAATTTAGACATGTTAGGAAAGGATGCTGTTGTTTAACTATATGGCTGGTTTAGAATATATGAATAGCTTCCCTAGGTGATATACCTGTCATGTCCCTCTCGGAGATATTTGCAGCTTTGTTCTATTCAGTTCTAGTTTGGCTACTGTCACTAAATGAAAACAACTGTCTTTGATATGGATTGCTTAAGAAACATTCTTCCTTCAGAGTTAACCTTGGTTTTAGACCTAATATTAGAAAATTTAATTTCTCTTATGAGAACTCTGTCAGGTGTTTCACAATACTGTCTCAAAGTCCTATGATGATATAAAAGATATCAAGGAAAAAGGCATATAAGATTTAAACAAAACTTTACATGAAACGTTGGTAGCTCTAACATAAATGTTATCTCATGATAAAGCAATAGTACTCCATTTTAGCATT
>NW_012147797.1:2019120-2022708 GCF_000956105.1 Propithecus coquereli | reverse complement strand
ATATCTGATATATATTCCTCTAATAAAAGGTAATATTAAAAATTATGTAACAACCAGAATGGCATGAGAGATTACCAGGCAAAAAATATAAACTGCCATATCAGAACAAAGTTCAGAGGTGAATGACCTGTCAGGACTGAATTACAACCCTGTCTGCAATAAAAATACGATTCTAGAATTCTTCCTGGAGGCAGCTAATGATACAATCGATTGCTTCATTAATTTCTATGCATCTTAACATTCACGAATCGATTGCACGTATATGCGTATTCATGTTTACCCTTCTTGGATTTACCCATCTTACAAATAAACCTTATTATGTTTGCCTCAGACTTCTTATGCACAACCTTGAAATTAATTCTTGGAGTGCTGTGATTTTGGTTGATAAACTGATATATGTGTGACTTTAAACCTTAGTATTATTTCCCTTTTCTAATAACATGTTATTGGTATAGTATAGATGCAATTTGGTTGATTCTGAATGTTTAACTTATGAAACGTATTTATTTCAACTAGTGGCATCATTTGACTAAGACATGTGTCTTACACACACCAGTGAAGATATCCACTTATTGAATACTTACCAAGGGCTTACTGTGAGTTGGGGAAAATCATGGTAAATGGGACATACAAATAGCTAACATAGCTGCCACCTCAATGCAAATGGGGAGAGCTCCTACCCACTTTACTGCCGGATGCCTTCTAAACAGCAGAACCTCATTAGGCCACCTATAGGGCTACTAGGCCAGAGCACACTGAGATAACTCTTAAGAGAGCCTGGCATGCATGTTCAGAATTTAGAGAATATTTATGAACAAAGCTAGTGTCACTTATCATCTAGGTCTACAGGGTGAGGTAATCCATGAAGTGCAAGCAGCCTGCACTCTCACATGTGACATGTGGCAAGGATGTAGGCCTATTCAATTGGCCAAGTAAAAATGTTGCACAAATGGCCGGGCCCAACCGTCTTGATAGCATCTACACCTGCCTGGGGCAAAAGACTTCAGTAGTGAAACTCGGTCAGGTGTATTGCCAGGGGGGTGGGTAGCTGCAGGTATTTGCAAGAGCCTGAGAAGAACCCATAGTATAACCTGTGAAAGAATTAGCACTTGGGGCCTGACACACAGAGTGCTCAAATGATAACAAACCAATCACAAAAGATATTTCTCTATCTTTTCTCAAGGAGGAAGAAGTGAGACCTAGAAGCAGAGGGCGAGAAGTTGAAAAGAAAGAGAGAAAGAGGAGAGTATGCTGAACTTTTAGTCCCTGAGCCAAGGTCAGAGCTTTGCTGACATGTAGGGAGAAGCTTTGTATTTTGTGTAAGATTTTAGTTTTATATTAAATTGGCTGGAATTTTTAGTGCCAAAAGGAGTTAATTACTAAAATAAGACTTCTTCTAACAAAATTTATAACAAAGGATTCCATCCAAGGCTGATAAGGGAAATCAAAGGTGTTTCTCTGATTTAAAATCAAATCAGAGGGAAAAAAGTGGATAAAGTCATTTCTTATTTGTAATTCCATTGGATTCAGTGCACATATAAAAGAGTTAAAAAAAACATAGCACCTCTCTTCCTGAAGCTCATAGTCCAGCAGGGAATTACATAGTTGTACAAGTCATTTCAATATAATGTAAGAAGTAAAAAGAAGCATATGATTTTACTAGCCAGAGGAGTACCTAAACTATTGAGCTTGTAAGAGAAATTTATGTCTAAATTGGGATCTTAAGTATGAATCTATTAGCCAAGTAAAACATGAAAGAGATGGATTGTAGTGTTCTGGGTGAAGGGAATTCTATTCAGGAGGATTCCTATGTTAGGGAAAACATGACAATCTGAAGGAACTTAGTCCAGTATGAACATTACTCTCTGGAGAAAGATGACTTCTCAAAATGTTGTGTGGAGAGGTGTGCGAGAAACGCAAGTGGGCAAGATGGACCATAGCAAACAGTGATTTTAAGAAGTTTGGTCTTTAATCACTTTATCAATTTTGAAGGAGAAGATATTTAGGTCTCCTATAATTTTCACCTGCTTTCTCCCCTAAAGCAACCTTGTCAAATAAATTATTCAATGATATTTGTTAAAGTACCTTAAGGAAGATTTTATTCAGGACTATTGCAATAGGTATGGGGACCACTGCAATGGGATTTTGCAATGGGGGAGAGAGATTGGGCTCAACTCTGAAAACAGCATGGGCAAGTGAAAATTCATAGCCAAAGAGCACAGTGGGGGTCACTAGATACAAAATTAATGAAGAAACATCAGGGGTAAGGGGAGTTATGGCTAAACCAATCTAACAGAATTCTTGCTGAAGACAGGCCAGTGTGATCAGACATAACCTGGGGGATGATCAGATATCTAGGTTGTTCAGATGTAGAGGGTGGGGAATTCTTGGTAAACTGGCTTAGTAGGTGTCTTTTCTAAAACTAGCTTTTGTAAGGAAGTGCACAGCTGGACCTAGGAGAAGGTTCAGGAGACTAATTGAAGTTTGGTCAAGCAAAAAATCTTTGTCGACCCACCATACATGAAATGTGGTATGCTTGCTATTCTAATGAGTCTTAAAGCCTTACTTCCTTTCCAACCAAATAGCTGTCTCCATGCTTTATTTCTCAGAGAAATTCTAGAGCCACTGTGTAAATATTATCAAACTTCAATTGTGTATACATATATATTTACAGTACACTAATAACTTACATTTCATTGAATCATACTGTTTTTGCATTTTTTGAAGATTATTTTTTAGTTTCCTGTTTTATTTTAACCAAAATAAAAGTGCTGTAAAAAAAAACTTGATAAACCTGGGAAAATGATTTAAATTAATGAAAGCCTGTAACGTGTTTACCAATGGACTTAAACACCAGATGCTTAGCTGTCCTATTTCTATGTAAGATGCTTATTAATAGCAGCTACTGCCTTTGCATCTATCCCTAAAGCTTATGAATAACTAACAGTTGCCTCATTTTGTTTAGCATGTAATGCATAGTGCTTGACCCTTCTCTAGGGAGTTATTTGACTCACATTAGACAAGTTTCAGAAACACTACCTAAGATTTACATCAGGTGAATACTCAAGGGCCTAGATAAACCAATAGCCAGGTTCAGTTATTACTTAAGTATTATTTAACAAAATTACACTTACATCACCTGGGAATACTTTGAAGTGGTGGTTTGATATAGAGGACAGCTATTGTGATACTTGCTTCAATTTCTTTAAGGAAAATGAAGTCATACAAGGAGAAACAATCTCTGTACTCAGATAACCATCACTGCTAACTGGGGATATCAGAAACACAGATTTCTTAATTTCCCAAAGGCCTAAGAACGAATATTGTTATTATCTCTTTGTGACGTCTACCTTCTTTCCCAGGTGGGATTGTAGATTTTGGGGAGGACAATTCTTTTGCCTCTAAATGAGACTGTTAGGAATATAGGTATGTGTTTTCCACATTTGTAAATTCCACAGGAAAACTTTGGTCCATTGCATTTTATTGAGAGGTAAAAAGAGAAAGCATATTTTTTCTATAGGGTATGTATGTTTTATCCCAAATTATACTTTCAAAATATATATAGATTGTATATTAACTACAATTGAC
>NW_012147797.1:2014593-2015700 GCF_000956105.1 Propithecus coquereli | reverse complement strand
TTCATAAATCAGCAATGGAGGTATAAAATTTGGATTTACAGTATTTTAAATGTACTAAGTTACTTTAAGTATGCTTTAGATAGAGCAAAAAAAAAAACACCACTTACACAGTTACAGCATGAGGAGTCATGAAAGGGTTGATATAGCACCATAAATAATACACACTCTGCTCTTAAGGGTCTACTAGTCCAGTAGAAGAGAAAGCATCTACATTACTAAATATAATGAAAATGTGATGCGTTCAATTATAGTAGTCAAGCCATTAAGTCCAGTGGAGTGCAGGAGAAGGATTCCTAAAGGATGAGACATTTGTCTTGGAGTGGGTGAATCTCATCAGGGGTGTGTGTGTGTGTGTGTGTGTGTGTGTGTGTGTGTAGCAATAAGAGATAATAAGTTGAAAACTCAGAGAAAATGGTGAGAATGGCTTTAAAGTGTGACACCCCATAGTCAGGAAGGCCCATTTAAAGGATACTGCAAGTGAAAATAATATGAGTCCACTTTACCTATTTTCAAATTATCAGAGCAAGGCTCTTTTAAGTTATAAAAGGAAAATGGAAAACCTTTGAGTTTCCAGGGATTTGAGTGCTATGTCTCATGGTAGCATGCTTGCTACCATTCTGCATTCCCCAGATCCCCATAATTTCGCAGATCTTAGAGGTAAATGTCACAGTTATTTTGTTCTTCTTCTTGTAAACTATGTGAGGCACACATAGTGCATATTTATTTCCGTCTGTTTCCTGCCACACAGGCCTGCTCTGTTCTCTTTCCTCTTCCCCCTCAACTGACATCCAGATGCACATGGGCACATACATGCACACACACTCAGGAAAGATTTATGTTTCTGCTCGATGACTACCTATTAAATAAATCCTTTGGCTAGATGAAGATCACTAAAACATACACAGTGTAGAACATTTATATTAAGAGAAGCAACCAAAGTTCAGGAAGTTGATGCTAGAAACTAGCCATCCAAATAGGATTAGCTTAGCTTCGCTGGAGATTTTTCATTCAGATATTAAACTTTATCTCCTACTGTGAAGATTATTATTTTGTACTCCAAATATCTAGAACTGACCGAACAAAATAAGCTACTTGTCTAGACATTGC
>NW_012147797.1:2013442-2014123 GCF_000956105.1 Propithecus coquereli | reverse complement strand
TGGCATATTTCACTTAACTTTTGACTTTTGTAATCCTTTCAATTCTTAATTCTCATCCTTTTCACTGTATCATACTTCGGGTGTTTATACCCCCCATTTGGAGTTATCCAGTTTTTCCCTAGTTTATTAAACATACAGTTCCTGTTTCCAATGTTTTCTCAACACAAATATTAGAGTAAATATAAAAATCTGCATGCCAAATTTGCTCTAGTTTTAGTTTAAATGGATTTGGGGACAGTTTTTTAAAAAATAACAAAAACCATAATAATGTTTTAAATCAGACACAACATTTCTAATTGAAGAAGAGGCATCTAAAGGCAGTAATTCGTTTGAGAGAGTTGGTCCTATATCTATTTTAATAAGAGAAATGTATTAACTTTTAAAAAATTGGTTTATAGATACAATCCTTTAAGCAAGAATAGGGCTATGCTAAATTGACGATATTATTCTATGTTATGAATACCTTGACTAATTTCTAGCATATAGTATCCAGATCAAGTTTGGGACAACCTAGGATTGTTTGTTTTAAAAGAATTTTCAACCTGTAAAAAAAAGCAGATCAAACAGCTTTTCTAACTTACCATCAAATTCTTTTATTTTTTGTGTAAATATAGCAATATCTTAATTTATTTGTTTGATCTCTGATTCTGATTCTCTCTCCATTTTGGTGAAAGAGACCCA
>NW_012147797.1:2008202-2009087 GCF_000956105.1 Propithecus coquereli | reverse complement strand
AAAAAAATGAGTTTACAGAAGAGAGAGAGAGAAAAAAAACACTGCTCAACTGCTTAGCTCTGCTGTTATGTATGCACCCCAAGTAGAATAGAATAGAATTTTCAGGGGGCACAGATATTCATCAAAACTAACTTTATTTCCTACTAATGTTGTTCCAAAAATCTTAATGTGGTCAAAAAGATTTCAAAAATGTAGCATGACTTGTATGTATACCTTATTGGATTTTAATTCCCATCACAAGCCCCTTTGTTCTCTATGCTTAGAGGGTCCCTGACCTTGAAAAATATGACATCACTATAACTACTTTCAGATTCTGTGCACTTTCCAACACTTTTTGTCACGTACAGGAAATAAAAGTCTTCTGTGTTAATCAATACATGAACAGGAATAGCTTCACCCCTTTTATTTCAACACAGGGGAGTTGTCTGTAGATTAACTGGAGAACTTTTGTTGTGGAAAACTGTAAAAGTTAAGGGGTAGAAGTACCAGAAACAGAGACCCATTATTTCACTACCTAAAATACATAGTGAATTGCAGAGAAGAGACTGTAACCTAAAGGGAAAGTGAAGGAAGAATGAAACAAGAAATAGTGGATGAGCACAGGGGAGTTGGAGTGAAGATGAGGCGTTAATTGGGAAGTGCTGGGAGTTGTTTCTCTCTGTCTCTCTCACTCTTTCAACCTCTGCCTCTCACCCTCCCTATGTGTGTGTGTGTGTGTGTGCACACGCATGTGTAAAAAAGAGAAAGGGCACTTTTAAGAAATGTTGCTGTACTGGGTATTATTCCCATTTGACATTTTCAAGAAACTTCATAAAGATTTTAGTGTTTGACTACTACATTGTGGCAAAACAGGAATTTAGGTAACTTGACTTTATGTTGGCTTCA
>NW_012147797.1:2005145-2007522 GCF_000956105.1 Propithecus coquereli | reverse complement strand
CCCATTCTTACCACATAGACTTTCTTCATCTTCCCAGAAGATGAGTAAAATATTATGTGCATGATCTGTGGTTCCTATCCTACTGGCATGGAGAGAGAAGTGAGGAAAACACAATTGTGAAAAAGTATGAAAGTATAAGGAGTCTTAATTGCAGGAATTTTCAGTAAATTTGTTTAAAATGAAGTTCTTACTTCCAGGTTCTTAGAGTCAAAGAATTAGAAAAGTCACACTAATTTGCCTAATGAACATGTATTGAGTGTCAAATGCTAAATAGAAAATATAAATCATTTTAGCAACTTGAACAGCCACTGAGATAAAACTACATGACTTGTTTTCTTTTCCTTTTCTGAGAGGCCCTTTAGTAAAATGGAATTAATCATTAATTTAAAGCCAGGTAATAAAGGCATTTTATGAATTCACAAGTATGATACTATAAATATATTCATGGTAATTATGCCAATATCTACTAATTCTCAATTTTGATGCGAGAGGCATGCAATTTAAAATAAGATACCAGTTTAAATGAAGGTAGACTGCAGTTATACCTTAAAAAAAAAGCAGAAGACAAAATATTTTAACAGTGTCTGATTAAAGGCTCAACTCTGTCTCCTAACATAAAAACCAATCTAAACACCTACCACATCACATCATGAGAATGGGTTACCAAACTGTTTCTGGTTTACATCATCTATGTTAATAACACTTCCAGCTCAAGTATGATGTATATCCCTATTAAAGTGATATAAATGTAGGAAGTTTAGTCTGAGAATTACTTGTGTCATTTTTCTTGTTTTGTATTTTGGTGGTACCTAAAAAATGAGATTAGTCACTTCAAAATTGTTCTGTGTCATTTCCTGAGTGATTTACTATGTGTATATATTAAGCTTTAGTTTGGGGTTTGCATTGAATAAATCACTAGGAGTCAACAGAAACAAATTTCCAGAAAACGATTTAGTACATCTAACCAAAACAAAAAATAATTTTGTGTTAATTTTAATTAGATTTCTGGATAAGGCTTACATTACATAACATTCTTACCTTAAATTAGCCATAAAGAACATAAATTTTACGACTTGTTAAGAACAAATTACTGTAATTTTCCCAGAAAACACCAAACATAATACAGGAAACACAAATTTAGTAGCTTGTTAAAAACAAAATAGAATACTGAGGATTTTTGTACCATGTCCTACTGTGAGGGGTCAAGAAACAATAAAATGGTACAAGTAATAAAATAGCTGCTGCTAAACATCAAATTAGGCTCAAAGAAATATGCACGTGTATTAATCATCATTAAATTTATTATCAGGCCTATGGTGTGGAGAAGTTTGCAATGTGTAAACCCTTTGCTTTTAAACTAGGTACCAGTTAAAATTATAGCTACAACATAATGGGGTGGTTCTGACAAAGACTCCCTGCTTTGATATTTTTATTTAATTAATTTTGTTTTAGAGACAGAGTCTCACTCTGTTGCCCAGGCTGGAGTGCAGTGGCATAATCTTAGTTCACTGCAGTCTGGAACTGTTGGGCTCAAGGAATCCTCTCACTTCAGCCTCCCAAGTAGCTAGGACTACAGGAAAACACCACTACACTTGGTTAATTTTTTTTTTTTTTTAGAGACAGGATCTCACTATGTTGCCCAGGCTGGTCTCAAATTCCTGGACTTAAGCAATACTCCCTCCTTAGCCTCCCAAAGTGCTGGGATTAGAGGTACGAGTCACTGTGCCCAGCCAAAACTCCCTTCTTGACCTAATTTTCATCAGGCTCCTCTGAAGTAGTTTTTAGACTGTACCTCGTCCTTGGGTCTTGTCCTCAAGCTTGCTTAGCTCAGTTGTAGCAAGATTCCCACTAAGTCAGTATAGAAAAAAATCCCACACTCTTAGTAACTGGTCACTCTTGATATCTCATCTGCCTCAGTATCTGATTAAATTCCTCATCTCCCACCTTTGATATTTGATTGCCCTGACTTGCCTTTGGCAAAAATCTTAAGTCAGTTTAGCAAAAATCTCCCCTACCCTTGTTGACTCCTCTTAATAATTTTCCATCTACTAAACTCCAATCCCCCAACCTGTTCATTGGCTATAAATCTCCACTTGTCCATGCTATATTTGGAGTTGACCTTGATTTCTCTGTGTTGTTTTGACAGTATTGACACCTATCTCAATAGTCTTGAATAAAGTCTTCCTTATGGTTTTAGCATGTCAGAATAATTATTACTTTAACAGTTTGAAGGCTATATCTGAGCCAGTGTAAAAATCAAGTAAATGCATTAGATGCCAAAATTTTTTGAAAATATAAAATGAATTACTTAACCTACAATTTTCTCATGCATAATTTCAATTTTTATTACATTGTTTAATATTCACTTTTTTGTGAA
>NW_012147797.1:1989533-2005040 GCF_000956105.1 Propithecus coquereli | reverse complement strand
TCTAAAGCATTATTTGGAGCTCTCAAAGGATTATTGTTTTTCTCTCTATGACTGAGCTATAAATGTGTTCACCTCTTATACAATATTTAGCATATATAAAATATAAAGGGACAGCAATTCTGCTGCTAAAACAAAGCAAGCACACAGTTGGTGCTTTATATTAATAAAATCCAAACAACACACAAAGTTGTTAACCATGAAGATTCCTGGGGGCATATGTACATATGTTTGGAGTTGGTAATAGCAAGGAAAGGACTGAGTAACATTCACATTCCATTTTATACACTTCATTTGTTTCTTAAAATGTTTTAAAATCATTTATGATAAAAAATGTAACATAAGGTTCAGTTCCTAGAATGGCTTTGATCAATAACTGGCACAACAATGACGATAGGGTTTACTCCAGATACCTATTGCCCTGCCCATCATATTGTGTCTCTAGAGAAGCCTCTTTCATTGTGTGATAATAGGGTTGGACTGAATTAATTGCTTTTCTTCTAATCATCTGAAAGCATAAATGAAGATATTGTGCTATATCCTTTCCAGGACCACTTTTGAACCAGAGTCCTAAGTCTCCATTTTATTGTTTTGTTTTTATTTGAATGCTATACACTCTGCTGTGGTTTGGATATTTGTTCCCTCCAAACCTCAAGTTGACAATTGATCCCCAATGTTGGAGGTGAGGCCTAGTGGGAGGTGTTTGGTTCATGGGGGTGGATCTTCATAAATAGATTAATGCCCTCCCTCCAGGGGTGAGTGAGTTCTCAGTGTGTTTGTTACTGTAAGAGCTGGTTGTTAAAAAGAACCTGGTGTCTCCCCGCTACTCTTTCCTCCTCTCTTACCATGTGATCTCTGCATAGGCCTGCTCCCCTTCTGCCTTCCACCATGAGTGAAAGCAGCCTGAGGCCCTCCCCGGATGCAAATGCCCAATCTTGAACTTTTCAGCCATCAGAATCATGAGCCAAATAAACCTTTGCCTCAGATATTCCTTTAGAGCAACACAAAATGAACTAAGACAACACTGAGTCTGATACCTTCTTCCAATCATGACTGTTATTCAACCCCGCATGATTTGTTTCTATTTTTGTGGATAACTTCAATAGGCTGTTCATATATATATATTTTTCAACCAACTTCAGCTGACCTCATTCTCCTGATTTCTGAATTGATGTTGGCTATCAGTGGAAATCTTTAATTTCACATCTTCTCATCCTCCTTAATAACTCTGACCTTTATTTATTTTCATTCTCCTTTGACCACCCAGTAATATAACCTTACCCTCAACCTCATCAGCACATCCACATCTAACAACTCAAACTTTGTACTTGGCATGCATAATCAAAACTTCCTGTCTTCTTTCCCATTTCCCCACACCTGCTTAATCTGTTCTCTAACTCAACTGAGAAGGCCAATTTCTCAGCTTCTCCCTTTTTTAAAATTAACTCTATATTTTTATTTTAAATATATTTGTGGCCTCCAATGCATCTTTGCTCAGGAACGTTTTGTATCATTTTTCTGGATTCTCTTGGACTTATGAGGGTTAGGTTTATGACAGTTCTTGTGGGTGAGCCATTCCGAGTTCCCTTGTTTGCCTGCATTCTGACTTTCATTCTCCAGCCTGACATTAGGTACATGAGCATGTCTTAGGCATGTCTTAGTCTACTCATGAAACTATAACAAAATACCATAGACTAGATATCTTATAAATAAGAGAAATTTATTTTTTGTAGTTCTGGAGGCTGCAAAGTCCAAGAACATGGTGCCAGTAGATTTGGTATCTGGTGAGGGCCTGCTTTCTCAGGTTCATAAATGGCACCCTATATCATGTCCTCACATGGTGAAGGAGTACAAGCCAGCTCTATGGGGTCTTTTTAATAAGGGGACTAATCTCATTCATGAGGGCTCCACCCACATGACTTAATCACCCTCAGTGGCTCTACCTCCTAATACCATGACCTAATACCATTGTCGTATTTGAATATATGAATTTTAGGAGATACAAATATTTAAATTCTAGCAGAGCCCAAATGTCTTTTAGATAATTTTGTTCTTCACTTAAGCTAGTTATTTTTGTTTTAATTCTGTTATTTGCCACCATGAATTCTGATAAATGCAAGTCATAAAATCAATGAGCTTAATGAGCAGCCTAATTTGGCTAGAGCATAGGGCGTATCTGTGTCAGTAGGGAAGATAAGGCTTGAAGAAAGGTTTGGGAGCTCTCTAAAATGATTAGTTCATCTATGCCACTGATTCTTAAATTGGAGTTCAAAGTTGCACAAAAATTCTGTAGATAGAAATATATGTAATGGAAATGATTTTCCTGAAGACAACCCAAGGTAACATTCAGTGAATAAATGTACCTCAAAGTCCAAAATCCCTAGTTGATAAGCAGTGGTCACTGTACAAGGGTGGCCTTTTTTGGTCCTAAGACCTAAATCTAAAAGAACAGGTTATCCATTTCATATATACCAATATGTGATGGTAGAACAGGAGCAGAAAAAACACAAACACACACATATACCCCACTTGGAAGGGAATAATGAGAGTCAAAAAACAGTCACTAGTTCATAACTACTCTGAGATCCTGAGTGGTCACGATGAAGGCTGCTTACTCTGGAGGTCAGGAGGTTCCTTAAATAGGACACGAGTCTCTCCTGGGAGAGCTTTTTTGTTCATCCTCTTTATTTTCCATTATTCTCTTTGACATTTTCCAAAATGAGGCTACACAACTTTCCTAACTCACTTCTTGCTCATAGAAGATAGGGGGCTCACAGGTTACTTAAATTCTCAAAGACACAGGCTTTTCTAATTCAGGCTTATGGCTACTTAGGTGGTTACTGCTCTCTCACTCAGTTTAGTTCCAGTCTCTTCTTTTGTCAGGACCATCCGCATGCTTATTACAAATGTAGATTTCCATACTCTACCCAATCACAATCTCAGGAGGTGAGGTAGAAAGCAGAGACTGAGAAAATGCATATTAACAAATTTGTCAAACAAATTTGGTTCTCTGTAAATTTTAGGAGCTACTAGATTAAACTGAAGATGATTTTTGAGGGAGGGGACCATTTTAAGTTGTTGAAAAGTAAAAAGATAGGGTCTAGGAGCCTGAACTCAGGTACTATCACAACAGTTTGAGAAAAAGGAATAGATTCCAGAGATATTTTAGAGGTGGAATCCACAAAAATTAGAAATGCTACACGTGGAGGATGTAAAACATATAAAGGAATCAACATGAACTTCAAAGTTTTGCATGGGATAGAGAGTATAGGAGCATTCTTTATCAAGACAAAGATAGAAAAGAAAGAGTTGCTCTCCTTGATTTGGAAGTATCCCTGGAGCATGGAGGGGAGGGAGTGTTAATTGAGGGTCATCAAAATGAAAAGACAAAAGAAAGTGTAGTTTGTAGTCTTTAAGGTGAGAGTATTTTAAGCTATTGTATTCCAATTCTACAGATTTGAAGTCAGATTAGCTTGCCACATTTTCCTCAAATTCTTATACTAAGCAAGGAACTCATTGACAGTCTTTTATGCACTAGAAAGTGATTGTGGTTCTTTCTTTTAAAATTATTAGATAGCCTTGAAATTAAGATGTTCTAATGATGAACCTAAGAGGGAAAAAAAGACTTCTGCATGACAAATGACAAATTATTTATGAACCTTCACTTATTTAATTATATTCCATTTATCACAACCCCACATCCTATAGACACTCAAAGGGTGTGTGATTCTGTCACATTCTATATTACCTGAAAATTTGAAAGCAATACATCCTTTCAGCACTTAGCATTAACATACATAAATTAAAACTGGAAATGGGTTCAAGACAAAAATTTCCTAGCATTGGATGTAATGTGCACCTCAACCCGCTGGGCCCCTGGTTGGACAAAAGGAGAGATAAAATGTGGCTGCAGTGCATGTACGGTGTCTGCTATGTCTGATTCCCCATGCGTTTGTTCGTTATTCTTACTCTAAACAACTCAAGAATTTTAATTATACCTAGCAATGACCTACCGAAGTATAGATATCCTCTATTCTACTCCAACCTAAGACTTTCAGCAGAATTTCTCTATTTAATAAAGATAAAAAAGAAGAGAGGATTCAGTAAATGTGTCCATACTATAGGAAGATAATGCAAACGTGTCCCTGGAGGTTCTCTCAATTTACTCTGCCAATGACAGCAGGGTGCTCGGGGGACACATCAATATATCAGCATGTCTCCCAGGAGCATGAGATCAGCTTTCCTCTCCCAAATGGGATCGTTTTGCCTGACCGAAGTACTCTGACCTCTACTCTACCCCACTGCCTTGTCATCCTTTCTGCCACCACCTACCTTTCCTGGCTGTGCTTTAAGACAACCTCCAAATTCTATAAGACACCTGTACTCTCATTGTAGAAAAAGTTAAAAAATAAAAAATATGTAATGTTAAAATACTTCTTTTTACTTATTTTTGTTTGCCAAAAATGTATACATTTAGACATATTTTAAAAGATACTCTAACTTATCTTCATAGATTTAAAACATTCGTGCCCACCCCTATTATACCTAATGCAATTATGAGGTTTTTATTTATTCTACACAGTTTTGTGTATGTTAATTAAAGAAGAAAAATGGCATGTATATATTAATATATATATTTATATACACAAATACTTTGGCTTAATTAAATCCTATTTATAGAGTTTATTTTTTTTTAATGTTTGTGTGACAGTAGAAAGGAATAGCTTCGCAAAGAAGAGGCACATATTTATTTACTTTCTTAAAAGACCTTAATATCCACTTAGGGTCTGTCCTTTATCTGAAAGGCCTTGAAAACTGATCTGGTAGCTGAGATTTGTGAGACCCCTCTCAATTTCTGGCTCTGACATTCCCCACATGGAGTGGAGAGGATATCCTGTTTTTACAACACTCTTAAGAGCAAATAGCTTGCAGCTATAGCAAATGATCTGCAATCAATAGAACACTGACATGATTAACAATGACAAATCAGTGGAAAAATTCTTCCAGAGATACAACAGTGATGTCTCCTTGGGAATGATTTTATATGAGATATTCTCACTTCACTGATGTTAGAGATACTTTCCTTGAACACAGGCCCTACCAATCTTCTGGAAATGGAATGCTAAATTTTGAGCAGAAAATTGTTCTTCATTGGTATAATACATATACACCTTTTATTAATATATCCAAATAAAGTGCAAAGCATTTTAAAGCTGTTTGAGACTACAGAGGTGATTGGAAGCATTTTATTAAACAAAGTAAAATACTGAACAAAAGTCATAGAGGCAGAGTTCATTGATGCAAAAATTTCGGTCATCATTAGGAACTTTCACAAATATTTTTGTTCTGTCTAGCAGATCCCAAATTTCCTAGTTTTTTAATAATAATGTTAATAATAATACTAATATAATTCATATACCATAGTAATAAATTAATAGTTACTTTTTATTTATATTTTTCCAAAGAAAATATAGGCAGCATAGATATTAATTTCAAGAGATATATTGGAGTATGTATTTTTTCTACTCTCAGGTTAAAATATAACAAGAAAAGAAGTGTAATGTGCAGTCCATTATGTAGCCACTAGTCACATATGACTACTTAAATGTAAAATAATTAAATTAAATAATATGTAAAACTGAATTCTTCACACTCAACAGCCACATCTCAAATATTCAATAGCCACATGTAACTAGTGGCTGCCATGATGAACAGTACAAATATAAGAACATTTCCGTCAAAGCGGAAAATTCTATCAAAACGTACTAGGATATAATCTTAGCATAATGACTTACAACACGGCCTGAGGGCCAAATTGGCCCATCACCTGTTTTTGAAAATAAAGTTTTACTGGATCCCAGGAACATCCATTTGTTTATATGTTGTTTATGGCTCTTTTCCCATCATCATGGCAGAGATGAGTGGTTGTAAAAGAGATCTTATAGCTCATGAAGCCTAAAATATTTAGTATTTGGCCTTTTACAGAAAACAATTTGCCAAATTCTGACCTAGAACCTCTCTTTTGAACAATTGATAATTAGCATCACTTTCTGGCTAAAATATCTTTTTACGTAAGTATTTATAAACCTTTGCCTTCTTCATTCTCTTCTTCCTTCTCCCTCCTCCCTTCTCTCCTTTCTATTATTTCAATCAGTTATTTCCTTACTTGAATTGCCAAACTTGAATGAAAAATTCTTAGGAATTTTTTAGTAACTTGATAATGAGAAGAAGAACTTGGACTTAGATTTATGAATCCTTTTATAAATTTTTAGCCACCAAGACATTAAAATAAAATACAGTAGTGTTTTTAATAAAAGTCACAGAGAATATCATTATTCTGATATGTGGAACTGGAATGTAGAAAGGAAGTAATCTTTTTGTTTTATGGACCTGAATAAAGAGGGATGTCCCCTAGGGATAAAGTCCCATGCATATCTCTTTTTCTCATTTCTTTGCAAGAGAAAGTTCAGATTTTCCCTATTGATACATGATACTATTTTTCATTTCAGATTGTTTTATTTACAAAAAAAAAAAAGACAGAAAAAAAAAAACTAGCTCTGAAGATAGGATAAAATGCTGTCCAGTTTTCTTGTATCATTTTTATCTGAAAACATTCCAAGACCACTTCAGCTCTTTTGTGTAATAAAATGAGAGGGGAAGAATTTTCTTTGATCGATCTCATAGGGAAAAATACTATGTATATAAAATACAATTTATTTACCAAAAAAATGTCCTCTGCTACTTTAGGATAATTGCAATTAACATTTGAATTGAGATATCTCACTTAGTAGAATGCGTTCCAGCTCTATCCAGGAGTATATAAGAGGTGCTATATCACCATTGTTTCTTAAAGCTGAATAGTACTCCATGATATACATACACCACATTTTATTAATCCACTCATGTACTGATGGACACTTGGGTTGTTTCCACATCTTTGCAATTGTGAATTGTGCTGCTATAAACATACTAAGTGAGATATCCCAAGAATGGAAAGACAAGCACCATATGTACTCACCATCAAATTGGTATTAACTGATCAACACATAAATGCACATATAAGAATAACATCTATTGGATGTTGGGCAGGGGGGAGGGGAGGAGGGAGGGGGGAGGAGAGGGGAGGGGACAGGTATTTGCATACACAAAGAGTGCAATGCGCAGGATGGATGCGAAGGATGAACATATTTGAAACTCGGACTTAGGGGGGCGGGGGGGGCAAGGGCAACATACGTAACCTAAACATCTGTACCCCCATAATATGCTGAAATAAAAAAAAAAATTTGAATTGAACTACAGCTCTGAGCTGTGTAAGAATTGCCTGTAAAATTTTTCTGTGTTTATTAGTAGTAATGGCAGCCTGATAAGAAAATCTATTAGGCTTTCTCCACATGTAACAAAGCAAGTAATTCCTTTGACTCTGAATGGATAAAACAATTTACCTAATATTTGGTCAGACCCTTCACTGTGTATCATTTTATTCATTTAGAAATAACTGATTGATTCAGAAATAACTGACTCATTAAGAAATAACTGAGATGTGATAAAATGAGTTGATATTTTCCCCATATAATTCTATTAGTAATGATCATACACACCTAGCTGGCATTTACATAGCATTTTATAAGGGAGAATTTATGATAAGGTGTATCCCAGCTCTGCTGCTTGCTAGCTGTGTAATCTCCCACAAGTTTTCTGGTGCTCAGATTCCCCGTCTATAAAACAGGGTAAAAAGTGTACCTTTGTTATGGGATTGCTGAAAATGAAGCAAATTAAATACTTGCAAAATCTTCTGAACAGAGCCCCCATAAGCTCTCACTAAACGTTAGAGAGCATTGTGTTAGTACTAGTGGAGAGATCACATATATCGGAACCCGTCAGTTTTGTCCTTAAATCCTAGTTCTGTACTTCTTGTCTTGCTAAATTCTCTGAGCCTCACCGTCTTCCTCTGCAAAATGAATATATTCTGTAAAATGAATACCTGGTCTTAGTAATTGTAGTAGGTTTATTGACAAAATATGTAGGCTGCCTGGTATATGACAAATGCTTAATAAATGATAGTTGATGGATATTAACATAATTGTATAAATATGAAAACTCGAAATTAGCTGACTCATTTAGTCTGGCCAGCCAACATATATACAATTTTAGGTCCATTTCCTCAAATCTCCTCTGAGATCAGCCTTGTTAAAACTATTGAACAAATGTCTAACCAGTGAACTCTGTGCTTGCCTTTCAAGAAAGGCGTACTCTTTTTCTTTGCCAGTACATGACTTCCACTCCTGTGGAGTGAAGCTGGGAAACATGACTTCATAGGCTATGAGAACTGCATACAGGCTGAAATTATGTAGATCACGCTCCTCATTCACAGATGAGGTCAGTGAGGTTCAAAAAAACTAAACTCTCCCTCCAGAATTATACAGCTATTTGGCCAAATTTCTTCCAGGAAGCTGGACTGACTGTTCCTTCTATTATATTGCCTTTAGTATTTATGTGTAAACACTTCCAGTACTTGTTTATATTACTTCAGAGTTGCTCTCTAGCTCTTAAATGTGCGTATTATTTTTATCCAAGTTCTACGTTTCTTGGAATCTTTTTATTTTATTGCCTTTTAAGCAAACACATTAGTGTTATGGACGATTTGGTCGATGTTTAATTAGTTAAATCGCGATGTTTCATGTAGACTTAGAATTCTAATATGTAGGGGCAAGGTATCCAATGTAATTTATATAAGTACTTCCTTTCTTATCAATCTCCTTACATCAAGATATTTCATGTATTCAAATACAATAAACACACATACATGTACACGTTGCTCAGAGCTCCACTCCATTGTTCATGTTGTTGTGCACTGTAGAATACTTTATCACAGTGATTTGAATGGAGAAGGGGCTTTATAAGACCACACATTGTACTACTACAATGCTGATGTTCTTCAGTAGGTTTCTTCACCTTTCCTTCTCCAATTACCCAATCATGGGCCAAGGTATGTGTCATAATGCAATTTTGACATAGCTATTTTCACTCAACATAAAAAAAATGTAAAACTTTAAAAATTTATAAGTAATGGATGAGTTAGAATTCCTCAGTCATTTCCTTGATAGTACACTGTCTCTGATCCTAAGCAGTTATTACCATTTCTTGTTATCACAGATATGCTAAGGCTAAGGTGATCTGGGTTAGAAGCCAGGGATAAGAGGTGACAGAACTAAAGTCAAAGTAATGGGATGAGCTAATGCCGTGGATGTCCATACATACATTTTTATATTTATTAGGTAATAAAAAATCAATGATTCTACATTGATCCATGTCAATCATAGCAAAACAACTATATTAAATAGGCCTCCACAAAGTCTTACTTTTAGCCAGTTATTGTTATTAGTGAGAATAATAATATTCCTCAGTTGTATTGGGTTAGAAAAAAAGACTTCTAGGTTAAAATACTAGACTAATATTAACTATATATGTGAAACATTGGATATCCTTTTAAATTCATCATAACTACAAATGAGGATTAGAATCATGTTATCATAATTATCACTAATGTAATAAAGCAAAGGAGAGAAACCATAACTGGTTAGTTTAACAGAAAAAAAAAAATTATTGAAAAGATACCTGGTACCTTCCAAAACCAGCAGGAAGGCTATAGAGCTGAGCTGGAAAAAAAAATGTAGGATGTAAAGGAGGCCAGACAGCCAAGAACGCAGCCACCGTCACATCAAGTGCTCAGTCTGGTTAGAAAATTGTCCCTAGTGCCAGGACCACTGGACATGGCCTGCTGAGCTGTTGGAATTCAATACAGCTGCCACTGTGGTCACTGGACTCTGGCTATTTTTGTTGCCACCACAGTGTTCCAAAGGATTTGTAAACAGTCAGAGCAGAAGCTCAGTCTCAGGCAGGGGGATCTGACTGGCAGAGCAGAGGTGCCGAGCTCAAGCTGAGTCACATGCCTGTGTCTGGGCTGCCAAGGGCTTGTGAGAACACTTATCTGACCTGTTCAGTCACCAGACCTCACAAAGTGTCACAATGCTCTGTCATAGGAAGAGCATTTCTATGCTAATCAGCCAAAAAGCAAGCAATATCCAGCTCACTGTTTCTCTCTTGTTGGTTTTGATTCCTTGCTCTATATTTTTCCTAAATTGAATAACCAATTTTTCCTGAACTGCTGTCTATACTCTCTCCTGTATTTCTTAGGCATTGGTGATGTTCTTGACTACTAATCATTTTGTTTTCCATAATTATTCTTGCTAAACACTTTAAAGTTTCATTTCAGATTTTTATGAAGCTGTGGCTCATTATCAATAATGAAGAGTTGAATTTTACTAAGGTAATATCTTCTTTATAAGATGACCTTAAATCTAGTGGATTTAGCTAAATTGTGAGGTTATGCTGATAGACAAACTGATCAAGTATCCCATTATTAGGTATCCTCTCTTTTATTAGGCATTAGGTATGGTATTTAGTTATTACTAATGTCTCTTGACTAAGAATGTACTATCAGTACACAAACAGCAGAAAATTGTCATTTGTTCTCAGACCTTGTTTTCTTCTCTCTATAGTGTTAGTACTGGCTTATCAGCTAGTGTAACATACAATTGTTGGTTTCCTTGCTCTGTTTTTTTATATAACTGTGCCTAATGGTACCTAAATGCATTTGTTCAGCTTTTAGTACAATCATGCAGGACATATACCCATGAGCACATGCACGCACACACACACAAACATAAATACATTCTAAGCTGCTATATTTCTGCTACTTACCTGTTGGCAAACAAAGCTATGTGCAGTGAAACTACAAGTAGCAATAAAGGCAAACTCACTTATTCACAAAAGACAAAGAAAATTTTTATGGATATACCTATGCAAAAAAATTGTCTGCATTATTTCTATGAATATTAACACAAAATAAATTTTCTACACCTTCTTTGTGGTATATAAATCAAGGACATTACATTTATTATGCAAACATCCAAGGTCATTATCTTAAGAGCTAAAAGCTTTGTGAATTATTGATATAGAAGCTACTCAGAGAATATGACCAGGTCTTTACTGCATTATCAAACATACCAACATAGTGTTAAATTAATACAGCTTTATTATTCAATTTGAATAAGAAAATACTTCAATATTGATTCTATCCAAATAGACTCATTTACCTCTCTTTGTTGATCAAGTACCCACTAGTACAAAAGCATATCTATTGAGTAAATAAAGAAGTTGGATTCATGAAGCTTTGGCAATTGAGAATCAAGAGAAGAATTAAAAATAAGATATATATACCTACAAATAAAATTAGAAGGAGAAGGGAGAGAAGAGAATGGCAGTATAAGCAAATTAAGTCACTTTAAATTCACTGAAAATTCGCATTCAATATAGGCTCAATTTAATACATTTTAATATCATAATAAAAGCATATAATTTAGAGCTATATCGTTGTGAATAGAGAAGTTCAAGTGTAGTTATCTTTTAAGAATGAAATTTGGGGTTGATGTTTTATAGATATGTAGAGAGAGGAAACAGAAGACAGACGAAAATAATGATTTCTTTTTATTTTATAACTTTAATTAAGGTTTTTTTATTTTGTCTACATGTGTAATATTTATATAAAATGAAAATATCCTAAACAAAACTCACAATAAACAAGAAAAGCATTAGAAAATCTTGAGGAAATAATTTAATGAACAGAAATATGCAGGGATAATGAGTGCATGCATAAAACTTACTTGTACTCGAATAGAAGGAAAGGAAAACAGAATAAGGGGAGTCCAAGACCAAGGGGCTAGATAGGGAAATGATGACGAGGCTATGTGGTGAACTCCTTTACCGTCGTGAAAAATGAAGTGTTAAATGTAACTTTTGTTGACTACATATCCATTAGGCCTAGGATTGGACCATATAATAGAAAATTTCCAAAAGAATAGTGACTTAACTAAAGAAATTTAATTTTCTCATGCATAAAAGAAGTCTGTGTACACACAGGCCAGTACTAGAGCGGAGCTTAGTTTCCTCTCTTTTGGCTTTCATTCTCAGAACTTGACTACATCCTCAGAACATGGCAGCTGATCTATCTGTTTAAGAATGTTTTTAGGCCGGGCGCAGTGGCTCATGCCTGTAATCCTAGCTCTCTGGGAGGCCGAGGTGGGCGGATTGTTTGAGCTCAGGAGTTCGAGACCAGCCTGAGCAAGAGCGAGACCCCCCACCTCTACTAAAATTAGAAAGAAATTAATCGGCCAACTAAAAATATATATAGAAAAAATTAGCCGGGTACGGTGGCGCATGCCTGTAGTCCCAGCTACTCGGGAGGCTGAGGCAGGAGGATCACTTGAGCCCAGGAGTTTGAGGTTGCTGTGAGCTAGGCTGACACCAAGGCACTCACTCTAGCCAGGGCAACAGAGTGAGACTCTGTCTCAAAAAAAAAAAAAAAAAGAATGTTTTTATAGTAAGCAGCCATAGAAGGTAGAGATAGTATCTCCCTCCTAGACAAAGGGTGTGCATTACCGACCATTATAAAAATTCCAGGCTCTGTAAGTGCAGGTGGTGTCTGATCCTCTCCTCATAGCCCTGTGGGAATTGACACTCAGAAAACTGGGACAAGAAAATGCTGATATTCTGACCACTGCTATTACTGTGAGAAATAAAGTCCTTTATCTCTGACCCAGGAATCACATATCATCTGCTAGCTTCCAAGAGACTGTGGAAGGTTAACTATGTGGCTTCCAAGTAGTGTAAAATCTAAGAAACTTTGCAGTTCTTTCCAGTCCCATGCAATGTTTCTATTAACGTAGAAAAATGTAAGTGAACATATAACGGAGGCTGTGAAATGTTATTTTTTTAATTTAGCACTAAAATTGGAGCATTGTTACCAGGAAGAAGAAAAAAATAGATTTCAGGGTAGGGCACAAGAACCTACGGCCATAGCCAGAAAAATTTATTCACAATTTATTGTTATGTGAAAAAACTAAAAATAAAGCATACAAACAAACAAAAATATGCCACAGATTAAGAAATTTATAACAAATGCTTATAGAGGTGATCTCGGGGTAACAAAGGCACATTAAGTTGCTAGGGCTGCTGTAGCAAAGTCCCACAACCTGGGTGGCTTAAACAGAGATTTGTTGTCTCACATTTCTGGAAGCTAGAAGTCCTAGATCAAGGTGGGGTTTGGTTCCTTCTGAGAGCTGTGAGGGAAAAATCTGCTCTAGGCCTTGACTTGAAGACGATCATCTTCTTCCTGTGTTTCTTCACATTATGGTCTTCTTGGGTACATTCCTCTGTGGCCCAATTTCCCTTTTTTATAAGGACATCAGTCATTTTGGATTAGAATCTAATAAACTCATCTTACCTTGACTGATTACATCTGCAATTAATCTATTTCCAAATAAGGTCACATTCTGAGGTCCTGGGGGTTAGGATTTCAGTATACAGATTTTGGAGGATACAATTCAAGCCATAACAGAAGGTATGGGTGATTTTTTTGTTGTTTTTTAAATTTTTTTCTTTCCAAGTACTGTTGTATTGCTTTTGAGTTATTTTGGTAACTTTTTTAAAAATGTAATTTTTAAAAACAAAGGTTTTATGTACTCATTCTGATTAGACAATCCTTTTAGTTACCTCAAACTGTGCCTTAATGTTACCTACATATTTTTTTAATTCTTCAGTGAAAAATGCTATTTTGTAGCTGAATCAATAGAAGATTGCCTCCAGATTTGTCACAACAGGTTGTTGTACATCTCTTCCAGCACATTTTCATGATGAGTGTTTTGTTTTGTTTTGCTTATTTGTTTAAATCCTCAGGGCTCCATATGTTCACAAAATTACTGCACATACATTCAGCCCTTGGGCTTGTATCCTTCAATAGGAGTGGTTTTGAGTCTGGGACTTTTTAACCATTCATTACAACTCTGACTTCAATGCTGAATTGGTGGGAAATTATATCCACTAGGCTTCTATCCCAATGATACAGGGACACTGAGTGGGAGTTTGTGAGTGATGACTTTTCCAGTAGAATGTGAAGGTAATTGTAACAGTTTGACATGCAAGAACAGAGTGACTGCTTCAGGCATGAGGACATAGGGAACAAACCAAGATAAAAGGAAGACTTGGAAACAAAGGCTACATTCTGAACCAGTTCTTTCCAAGTACTTTACACTGGAGGAGAATTTGTTAATGAATAACCACTATTGAATAGCTGCCATGAAAGCAAACAGAGAGCTATTCTACTATTAGTTACATTTTCATGCAAACGTTACTCATTTGTTTCTGAAAAATCAAATATTCCCTATCACCTCTGAGCTATAGGATACAGAGAAATGCTTAGGTAATCAACACAGATGAAAAGAAGAGGTAGGAACAGGAATAATGAAGAAAATTGACCACAGATGAGACAATGAAAGCCAAGTAAAAGAAATGGAGGTGAGGGACAGCCACATCTGATGTGGAGAAATGTGTGGTTCATTCAACTAAGCTCCAGAATAAAACTTGTGAGTTAACATTATCAGTCAAGGTCAGGGAAAGAAAGATCATTGTATTCTTAGAAGTACAACTCCTAGGTAACAGTATTTGTTTGTTTGGTTTTAAATCCCGGTTACCACAAAAGCTTAGAGCTTTATATAAATAATTATTACTCTTTGTTTAACATCAGCAATATGATGGAAATCTTAAACATCTAAGATTTTTCAATTCCATTTTAATAACAATGCTGTATTCATTGTTATATTTCTGATTTGCTTCTTATTTAAAACAAAACCCTAATTCTTTATTTTTTGGTACAGCAGCTCTTATAATTACAATTTATTTTCTTATTCTCTAGTCAATCTCTGGGGCTTTTCTTGCTGCTTCCTTCAACATCTTCTAACCATACCCTCCTACCCCTGTTTATGAACAATCACTCAGAAAATCACAGGATTTCATAGGAAGTCATTTGAGTTTATAGTTTAGTTTATCTGACATTAATAATATGTTAAATAAACAAATTCCAACTTATAGTCGCATTTATTAAGTTAATATTTTTAATTGTTTTTCATTTATTGGATTTTTCCCATAAGTTTCAGTTTCCTGGCTCCTCTCGAATTTCAAAGAAAAGTCAAAAAGTCCAGTAGAACTTCCAGCTTTAGGGGTTCATATACGAAACTACACAACACTATCTATACTTAAACTATTGAGCAAATTGTATGCTTTATATAAGCAAGCCTTTACATTTTGCTGGCTTCCAAGAGGCATGGCTCACAGAGTGTGAATGTCTTCTTTATAGTCTGAGCTAAAAGTCAATTTGAAGGCATGATTCAATGTTAATAGCTCAAGCCAGGAGCAATTTATCATGTTCCAAGTTTGAAACAAGTGGAACTTAGAAAATAAGATGTATTTCAATCAGAACTCATGAATAATAATTTTAGTCTGAATGAAATGTTTTAATCTTGAAAAAAAAATAAAGAAGCAACAACTTTAAAAGAAATACTAATGAAATGGAAATGTTCTGACATGACAGAATTTGTTAGGTAGCATATCGCTTCT
>NW_012147797.1:1986633-1988118 GCF_000956105.1 Propithecus coquereli | reverse complement strand
CCTGGTTTCCTCCTAACTTTCCTTGTAGACGTTTAACTAAAATTACCAGCTGGGTCCATCATCTTGAGGAAAAATAATAATTGTCAGATAATAGGGTTTACATAATTCTTAAAGTACAAATTTAAAAATTGCACAAGAGCAAATAGGAAAATTAGAAATTCTGTAACGGAGAAAGCAGGCATTTTGCTTAATGTGAGTGGTGAGTAACCTAAATTCCCTCAAATTAGTATATTTTCCTAGCTGTTTAGTACTTGTTTGTGGAAGTTCTGATGCATATTTCATTTCAAATAACAGAGCAGCAGCACATTACATTTCAACCACAAGTAAGAAAAATGGAAGAGTCTGTAGCTTCTTTGAACGGCTCTTTCATCATTTGATTATACAATCATATTTCCATACAGCAAGGGGAAGTTTTAAGTTTAGACTACTTTTAGTACATCTTCCTTTAAATCTAAGCATTTACCACATGTACGTATATCTCTTCTCTAAAAATGCCTCTTCTAGGTATTCATTTAATAAACGTTTGAGCATTTTGCATATTTTGGGGATATGAAATGAGTAAGATAAGGTTTCTGGTTTTGAAAAGCTGTAGTCTCCTGGAGAAAATACAGATTGTAAAAGAGGGTGTTTTATTTTTGTTCTTAGGTAACATAATTTGGAAACACCTTGAAATCTCATATTATAAAACAATGAGATGTAGCTCAAATTATTTTGGTGTGTGTTCTAGGATTCATGGAGGAGGCTGACCTGTGCCACTGTAAACAATGCAAGTGATGCTATCTGCTGGAAAGAAGAGTCCACTTTCAGAGCAGGTGACTCATCTTCCATGGCTGTCTAGGCTGGGATCTGGGAATCAAAGATGAATGAGCAGAGCACACAGCCCAAGATTGCTTTCTTAAGATAAAGTTGCAAATACATTCTTTAGAGAGGATAGAACTGGGATACACTGCTTTGTTTATTTGGTATATACACATACACACACACACACACACACACACACACATTCATTCGCTTCTTGAAAACATAAATTTGTGTCAAAATTAATTATCAGACATAATGTTTTTAAAGGAAAAATTACTTTGAGCTCATAAGAATGCTTGCTAAGGATTTTCAATATTTAGCAACCACAAAATGAAGAGGCTTGATTTTTGAAATAGAGATTAATAAAATGTCTTAAAAAAGGATTAGCTAAAAGTCTCAATCTAGTAATAAAAATAATGCAATAAAGTTGAAATCTTGTTTAAAAACCTGGAAATGACCTAAATGCTCTGTAGTGGGTATAAGTTAAATAAATTATACATCTATATTACAAAAAAAAAGGGCATTTCAAAATACATTTTAGATACAAATTTATTGGAAGTGGAGAAACCTACATGATATGGTAAGTGAAGAATGCAGATTTAAATCAGCATTACATTGATGGATTTCATGTAAAGCCTACCAGTATAAAAATAAGAGTACAAAGAGATATAGGTATAATACATT
>NW_012147797.1:1980211-1982733 GCF_000956105.1 Propithecus coquereli | reverse complement strand
GAGCCCATCCTTCAAAGTGAGGTATCAGAAGGATGGAGAAACATGCACCACACGTACTCGCCATCAAATTGGTACTAACTGACCAACACTAAAGTGTTCACGTGGTAGTAATATCCCTCAATTTTTGATATGTTGGATTTTAATTCTTATTCATTTCAAAGGGCTCTAAATGTCCTTTGAGATTTTTTTTTTTACCTCAGGATTATTTAAAAATGTATTGTTTATTATCAAAATATTTGGGTTTAACAAATATCATTATTTTTCTCAAAAAAATTTTTTTTTTGAGACAGAGTCTCTGTTACCTTGGGTAGAGTACAGTGGCGTCATCACAGCTCACTGCTCACTCCTCAAACTCTTGGGCTCAAGCGATCCTCCTCCCTCAGCCTCCTGAGTAGCTGGGACTACAGGCATTTGCCACCATACTTGGCTAATTTTTTCTATTTTTGGCAGAGATGGGGTCTCGCTCTTGCTAAGGCTGGTCTCAAACTCCTGAGCTCAGGTGATCCTCCCACCTCGGCCTCCCAGAGTGCTAGGATTACAGGTGTGTGTCACTTTGCCTTGCCTAATCTCATTTTATATTCAAATGTCAATAAGATTATCTCATGTTGTAGAATATTACTGAATTAGATTATATGTTGGCTAAGTTCCAATTTAAATTTAGATACAGTTCAAATTATATGTGTAAACACATTTAAATATAACGGTTTAACTTGTTTAGGCAGCATTTAAAGTTCAGGCATCATGGAGAGAAATAGTTTTGGAGATATTCAGTGAGCCTCAGTTCAATTCACCATGTTCGTTTCCTTGGGCAGGTGGTTTAATCCCTATTCTTCACTTTTCACTTTGCAATGAAAATGTGCATGTTAATCATTTACATAATTTTAAACGCCATGAAGCTAAAATGTGAGAACAGTGACAGGCACAGACAAGCATTTAAATAAGAAATTGCTATGGTCTGATTAACATATTACAGTATGAGCAAGAAAGTAATGAGGTTTGTGCACATTAATTATAATATCAAAGTTGACATGGTTGAGGAAATTTTCTTACTTAAAAATCATAAATATGTTTATCAGAATGATGTAAACATACTGAAGAAGTTCCTGAAATTGTAAATGCTTTCAAGTTTTGAATAAACAACTTGACTGAAGGAAGAATATATGTAACCTAAACATTTGTACCCCCATAATATTTTGAAATTAAAAAAAGAAAGAAAAGATACAAAAATAAATCAAACCTACCTTGTGTGATTTGTAAATTTCTGTCTATTGCACTGGAAATCATCTCTGTTTGAAATATAGTTGTGAGTGACCCAGACATCACTACCAATGCACTCCCATAAAGATTAAGCTTAAGGATGACGGGACAGAGGGGAAAGGACCCCGAATATTCTGATGTAGAAGAAACTGGCAATTGGATAGGTGCAAATAGGGCAGGCAGTACTATTGCCCAGCCTTCTGTAGTCACAACTATCTGATAACATTTGACATGTAAAAAATGATGCATTACATAATACTTTAGAAGCCCTCTGAAATTCATCCATTTGTGACTATTAGCTGTTCTGTCTGCTAGATGAGTATATTCGAAAATTCTCCTGTGGAAAACATAGTATGGTAAACAGATTTGAATTTGAATCTCATTTCTACTGTTTATATTCTGTTACCAGGGGAAAGCAGCTTAAGCTCTCTGTTTTCTCCTTTGTAAAAAGAGATGCTAATACTAACTCACTGAGTTGTTGTGGAAGCTGAATGAGATATTTTTTTCAAAATATAAGCACTTAAAATGGGTTTTGGTACAGAGTATGTACTCAATATGTTAGTTATTGCTATTATTTGATCTATGAAATCTACTAATTTGTTTATGCCCTTGATATTTTCTTTCTTATCACACGTAGTTATGATTTCTAAATTCACTTTTTTTTTAATTGAAAATGTCCTCTGGATTTTGCCTTCATACATGATAAATATTAAGAAGAGAGATAGCCTTAAGCCTTGGAGTCCAATATAGTCTTAGGCTTTATTTCTCGGAGCCACTCTCTCAATAGTACAAAAATAGTTCTCCCTCTCTCACCACTCAAACTGTGCAGCTGCAAAGATATATACTTAAACTTGGAGATTTAAATAGCTCAGAATGGAAGTCTTTTATTGACAGTTTCTACTTTTCCATAAACAAGTAGTGTCTTTTTATCCCTAAAGGACTACAACAGATAATAGTGATCTGATGATGCTCAGAAGCAAATGAACAAGTCGTGATAAGAATGACTGTAGCTCACTAAGATTCATTTTTGAAGAATTTCTGTTTTTCTTTCCATCTGTTTACTTAACATTTTTTCTCTATAATTTCTCCCTATCCATTTCTTTATTTTTCCTGCCTCTTGATCTCTATTATTTGTCCATAATATGGAATTGCAATACATTTTAAAGCTTATCCTGCAGTTTAGTGAATTATTATTTTTACTCTAAAAATCAGTTGAGTTAGTTGCATGTATTTTAATTGAATTACATGAGAGTGGTTTTCCCCTT
>NW_012147797.1:1977605-1980161 GCF_000956105.1 Propithecus coquereli | reverse complement strand
ACTTTGCCAAATATCTCCTGAGTGCAAAATTGCCCAGGTTAAGCATTATTCTAGGATAAGTACCTAAGGGTGCTGTTGCTAGGTCATCCAGATATATGTTTAAATTTATTTAAAAAAAAACAAACCTATATTCAAAGTTTGCAGTATCATTTTGTGTTCCCATCCGAAAAGTACATCCTCGGCAGCACATCATTCTCATTTTTTTGTCTTTGTTGTTTTTTTTTTTCTTTTTAATTTATCCATTCTAATGGTGTGTAGTGGTACCTCATTATGATTTTAATTTGCAATTCCTTAATAAGTAATGTTGTTTGGCATCTTTTCATGTGCTTACTTGTCATCTGTATATCTTCTGTGTAAAGAGTCTGTTTGGGTATTTCACTCACTTTAATTTTTAAAAATTGGCTCTTCCTAATATTTGAGAATTTTTGCATCTATATTGATAAGGAATATTGGTTTGTAGTTTTCTTTTTTTGTTGTGTCTTTTCCTGGCTTTGGTATCAATGAGTTGAGGAGGATTCCCTCCTTCTCAATATTATGGAATAATTTCTGTATTATGGGTACCAGGTCTTCTTTGTAGGTCTGACAGAATTAGCTGTGAATCTATCTGGTCCAGGGCTTTTTGTTGTTTTGGCGAGGATTTTTATGATCATTTTGATCCCACTGTTTGTCATTGGTCTGTTCAGGAGTTCTATTTCTTCCTGGTTGAGTCTTCGGAGGTTGTGTGTTTCCAGGAACTTGTCCGTTTCCCTTACATTGTCTAATTTTTGTACATAGAGATTTATGTAGTATTCATGGATGATGTTTTGCATTTCTGCAGTAACAGTTGTAATGTCACGTTTTTCATTTCTGATTGAGCTTATGTGGATCCTTTCTTTTCTGTTTTTGGTTAATCTATCAAGAGGTCTGTTTATTTTGTTTTCAAAGAACCCACTATTTGTTTTGTTAAACCTTTGCATTTTTTGTTTGTTTTCCAATTCATTTAGTTCTGTTCTGACATTTGTTATTTCTTTTCTTCTGCGGGCTATGAATTTGGTTTGTTCTTGTTTTTCTAGTTCCTTGAGATATGACATTAGGTTGTTTGTTTATGATCTTTCTGTCTTTCGGATGTAGGTAGTTAAAGCTATGAATTTTCCCCTGAAGAATGCTTTTGCTATGTCCCATAGATTTTGATAGCTTATGTCCTTGTCATTCAGTTCAAAGAATTTTTTGATTTCCACCTTAATTACATTCATGACCCAATAATTATTCAGCAGCAGGTTGTTTAATTCAAGAGCACATCAAAAAAAAAAAAAAATCTACCAGGACCAAATGGGCTCCATCCCAGGGATGCAAGAATGGTTCGACATACGTAAATCAATAAATGTGATTCACAACATAAACAAAAGCAAAAACAAAAACCATATGATCATCTCAATAGATGCCAAAAAAGCATTTGACAAAATTTAGCACCCTTTCATGATAAAAATCCTCAAGAAACTAATCATAGAGGGAATATATCTCAAAATTATAAAAGCTATGTATGACAAACCCACAGCAAATATCATACTGAGTGGTGAAAAGTTGAAAGCATTCCCTCTAAGAACTTTAATAAGACAAGGGTGCTCACTGTCACCACTTCTATTCAACATAGTGCTGGAAGTCCTAGCCAAAGAAATCAGGCAAGAGAAAGAAATAAAAGGTATACAAATTGGGTAAGAGAAGGTCGAACTATTACTTTTCACTGATAATATAATCTTATATCTAGAAAAACCC
The DNA here is from genome assembly GCF_000956105.1 of Propithecus coquereli. Classification (NCBI taxonomy): domain Eukaryota; kingdom Metazoa; phylum Chordata; class Mammalia; order Primates; family Indriidae; genus Propithecus; species Propithecus coquereli. The sequence continues at coordinate 1,978,409 of NW_012147797.1, read as the reverse complement.
AAAGAATTCACCAAGAAGCTTCTGGAACTAATAAATTAATTCAGCAAAGTATCAGGTACAAAATCAATGTACACAAATCAGTAGCATTTCTATACACCAATAACAGCCAAGCTGAGAATCAAATCAAAGAGTCAATATCATTCACAAGAGCTACAAAGAAATTAAAATACCTAGGAATATATTTAACCAAGGAGGTGAAAGATCTTTACAAAGAGAACTATGAATCACTGAGGAAGGAAATTGCATATGAGGTAAACAAATGTAAAAACATATCATGCTTATGGATCGGTAGAATCAACATTGTTACAACATCCATACTACCCAAAGTGATTTGCAGATTCAATGCAATCCCCATCAAAATACCAACATAACATTTCACAGGTTCAAAAAAAATAATTCTACGTTTCTTTTGGAACCAGAAAAGAGTCCAACTAGCCAAAAAAGAACAAATCCAGAGGCATCACATTACCTGACTTCAAACTATACTACAAGGCTATAGCAACCAAAACAACATGGTACTTACACAAAAAATAGAGACACATACTAATGTAACAGAACAGAGGACCCAGATATAGAACCATCCATATACAGACAACTGATCTTTGACAAAGCAGACAATAATGTACACTGGGGAAAAGAAGCCCTATTCAATAAATGGTCCTGAGAAAATTGGATAGCCTCATGCAGAAGAATGAAACAGGATCCATATCTCTTACCATTCAAAAAATTAATTCAAGATAGATAATAGACTTCAATGTAAGGTATGAACCCATAAAAATTCTAGAAGATAATATAGGGAAAACT
>NW_012147797.1:1964950-1965570 GCF_000956105.1 Propithecus coquereli | reverse complement strand
GCACCTATGCAGAAGCATATATAATACAGCTCAGACTAAGAAAGACTGACATGCTACAAACCAAGCTCATAGCTCACAGACAGAATCACAGGTTTTGGAAAAGCACTGTTGACATTTTTCATGAGCTTCATGAAAATATGTAAAATGCTTAAAAACCTGTGTTCAGTCTATTTAAAACAAAATAAAAATTATCGGTTGGTACATGGTAGTTAAATTCCCATTTAGTTTCATGTGGTATTAATAGAAGAGAAGCAAACTCTTTAAATTTGTGAATCTAGTAAGGTATTTAGAATGAAATTCTAAATAATTCTAGACTTTATTATTATTTTATATGGATATCACAGCTATTATAAATGATATTCTTTAAAGACCATTTCAAGATATTACTAACTTGGCAGGCTATTGTTCTATTTACCTATAGCTTTTATGAATGAAAGCTTTAATCAAAAGACCAAAGATCTTTCATCATGAAATATAACTTTGTCCTCCCTGCCCCCCGCCAAGTCTAACTACCTCTGGTAAATCAGCCAATTAATATGCAAAGTCACTAAAGGTAAATTATGAAACCATTTTTTTCCAAATTCCTAAGCAGTATTTTTCTAATGTTTTCTTTTTTTTTT
>NW_012147797.1:1962793-1964613 GCF_000956105.1 Propithecus coquereli | reverse complement strand
TCATTCTAAAGGTGGAGAAAGAGACATAAAAGATGAAAACAAAAAAGTCTCAGTTTTTTTTAAAAAGAAAGGTGATTCTGAGTCCAATGTAGTGATGTTCACTTAAATCTATATTCTGCCCTAAGCCATGCACTTATAAGCAAGTCCTAGGAAGAGCATGGACAAAAGAAAACAGAATCCAAACCTGCAAATATACTGGTACATTATTATTTTGAAAATGCTGGACATCAAAAGTCATACTTTTAAAAAATTGTTTTGTATGATACAATGTAACACAAATGTGGAAAATTTGAACAATTTCTGCTTATTCATGAAACTTAGCATGACCGTGCACATTTGAGATGCATGAGAGCACTTCTCAGCTCTGTCATATCAAAGATTTCAAAAGACCTCAAATATCTTTGCCTGTAACAACCAGAGATGTCTGGAGGCAGTAATTGTAAATGTGGAACTCTAAAGGCCCCCATTTTAGTGGCTTCAAGAACTATGGGGACATTGATATCTGAATTAGAAAGATTACATTGAATACCAGCTGCAGGAGTGGTATCCACGTAGAGGTAATATTAATACATCAAAGAATAAGGGTAAGGTAGGACACAAGAAAAGACCACTGGTTACTCTAAGTCAGGGACCAACAAACTCTGTCTGCAAAGGCCAGACAATAAATATTTTAGGTTTTGTGAGCCAGATAGCTTCTGGTGCAACTACTACTCTATTGCAATTATTCAGCTACCAATGTAGTCAGAAAGCATCCACAAAGAATTGGTGCATGAACAGGTCAGGAGGCAGGATCTGGGCCACAGGCCATAATTTGTCCTGCTCTAGAGTGGCTGAGAAGACTTGCTGATGAATGCATAGTATAACCCTTGAAGATACTTAGAAATAAATGAAGGAATACTTCAGCAGAGGGTTTAGAAATTACAAATGTTTGGCAGTGAGTACCAAAGAAATACCGTTTAATACTTTGTTGTGATCTTTGTAGTTATTACTTTGTAGTTTAACTACAAAGGAACCATGATTACATATCTAAATGTTTATGCCCATAGAAGGTAAATAAATTTATCCCTTTTTGTATATTCTTCCTGAAGAGAAATTTCTGAACTTTCCCTTCCATTCCACACAGTAGTCTCATTATACCAAATCCTAGGTTTTCTGGTAATATAAATAAATACATTGGTCAATGCCAATCTAATATTTTGCCTGAGTGAATGACATCCTATGATTTTAGCTAAGTTCTGGGAATGTAGGATGATTTAGTAATCAGAAAAGGCCAGAAGAATAGCTTAAACAGCAAGATCATTAATAATTTTATTTCACAACCACGTAGAACTATAGAGTTTGCAAGATGGAATCATTTAAAAGACTGAGGGTTAGATTGTTTCTTTTCCTAATTCTGACCAAAAAATCGTAAAAGGAAATCTACAGGAGACCATCTGGGAAGGCTATCCTCATTCTTAAAGAAAAGTTTCCTTCCATCTTTCTTCTGCCTTTGTCAGCATATTAACTTATCCTCTTGAACAAATTTTCTCCTAGGCCTAAAAGCCATTTCCAAGCATCTCTAAAGGGAGCAAAATTGAAATGTGCATGTCCTTTTTATACACAGAATTTCCAGAGGGTCTCTAGTAGTTTTATACCTGGAATGTTATATAGAGGTAGAATATATTAGAACTATAGCATAAAGGAAGGATGGTAAAGGGACCCATACAGTGATAAGGTTACACTTCACTAGAAGTAAAATAATGCTAAGTAGAATGCAAAATTAAATAGGTATATTGAAATCTACTAGAGCAATGCATAAAAACTGTAGAAGATGTATAGTG
>NW_012147797.1:1957183-1960632 GCF_000956105.1 Propithecus coquereli | reverse complement strand
ACCATATTGGGGCTTTTGTTTCCATATGAGGATAGGTTTTGTGAATCTGGAAAGAAAATTTCTTAAAACCAGTGAAATACTTTGGAGTCTTGTTTACTTTCACATGCCTCCTATTTCCATTGTTAACTTATATATCATTGTTTGTGTTCATGATTAGTTCTAGCGGTTGCTAATTTTACTTTTAATGTTTTAATCAATGTAATGTGATTTATGGGGAAGGCATAAACTGAGGGAAAGTCAGTTACTGCAGTTCCAGGTAAACTTAACTTCCCTGTTTTCCTGTCGTATTAACTAATACCCATATCTTATCAAACATATTCCTGAGTAAATTTCTGGACTGAGGTTTTGCTAAGCTTCTGGGCAAAAATCCATGTCAAATGAAGTGATGCATTCCTCTGTAATGGATTTCTGCATGCATCACTAGTGAAACGCTGGAAGGGCCAGTTGAACTGATGGGCCATGTTCTTTATGTTCAAGGTAAAGGCTGCCTGGATTCATCACACAGTGGAACTTGTGATTTGGTCTGAACTTGCTTTTGAGCCAAATAGTAGCCCCACACACATACGAGAAAGATAAACACTACCAAGGGATTTATTTTCCACAAGAAGCTGTGCACTACCAGCCAAAGAAAACAAACACCAAGAGAAAGAAAGTTCTTATGACTCAATTAAAACTGACTCTCAAAATTCTATTTCTCTCTGCTAAAGAACAATGAAAGGCAGTTCAGTGGTCAAAGTTCAACCTATGGCTAACAGGATTTTCTATGGAATTTCTTGACTTCTCTTTCACCACACTTTGGAACAAAAAGGTAAAACTCCTTATTTGCCTGAAATAAAAAGAGTTCTTGTATGAGGTCAATAACCCTTCTGTTATTCTTTTTCTCCACAGTCGGTCCAAGACAAAGAGTCAAAAAAATCTACTCTGTCTTTGGTACTGAGTTTTTTTTTTTTCACCTTTGAAATAGCCTCAAATCTTTTGCAATATCTGCTCTAATTTATTCTTTTATTTCTTCATTTATTTAATTATAATACTATTTATTAGAAAGGTAAGTTTAGTCTGAACTAAAATACATTATGATTTTACACTAAATTAGAGTAGGAGTTGATCATCCTGGGTATAGACTTCAGGATTTCTTAGAGTATGCAATAGGCAACTCCAGCTGTAATTTATGCGGACTAGAATGTAAATACCTTTCTCTGAAATTATGTAACTTCTATGGCATTGTAGAAATTAAATAACATAACAGAAATGCCACTTTCATGAAATGGAAAAAAAGAAAGAAAAGAGAGTTTAGATTTTCTTTGTGTATCATAGCATTGCTTTCCTCCCCTCAGAATAAAAAGCCTGTTTCATTCAGACCAATGTATTATTTTCAACTTAGAACTCTATTGAACTAAATGTCATTTGAGCCTCTAATCAACTTTTGTTAAGATAATAGATGAATTTGTTTTACAAACGAATGCAAGAACAAAATATGTATGCTGTTTTGAATGTTAGTTTGTTCTTATAAAATGTTTTAAGTTAAAGTCAAGTTATTCAGAAACATGTGGATTAAATTTTTTCTTCAAATACACAAGGGCTTAAAAAAATAGAAGTTTGAACATTTGGCAAAATGCTTGACAAATTTTTTGAAAAGTTATCTGGCTTAAAATATGGCCAAGTTCACCCATCCCTTTAGGAGACCAGCTGTTGATGTGTCATTAAAGGCAAAAAAAAAAAAAAAAAAAAAAAATCAATTCAGCTGTGTCTGCAAGCAGGCGTGTCAGCTGTAGACACTTATACTGCGGGAGATCACTTTATGTGTGTTTGTATTGACAAAAAAAGAAAGGTGTTCAAACTCCAGTAGCAAAGATATAAACTTATATCGGTAGGAGAGATATTTACAGAACATAGCACATTCTTTCCAAAGAATACATTTTTGGAATGGCAACAATGAAGAATTTCATCTCCATGGAGAACCCATTTGAACGCCTTGTGGGGCTGGCAAATGTTCCAAACCTGCCACTATGAAATAATTGGCAGCAAGGGTGGGAAAAAGAAAAACCTCATTTTAATGGTAAATTTAAATCTCAGGAGTCTACAGTCTGCTTCCTCCTTAGGGGAAATGTAAACAGTGGGAAACCTTGTGTTGAATAGGAATTTTCAATGATTCGGATCAAAAGCGAGCCTGGGCCATGTTGCCCAACAGGCAGGGCTGATGGTGGGAATAGACCAGGGGCTGGTTGCTTAGGTACTGAGTCTTTGGGAGCTACCGAACGGATTGTTCATCAGCCACTATTTGTTATGTCCTAAATGATGCTTCTGAAAAGTTTACAGCTTAAGCCCTTATGAGGCAACATTTTTTAACTTTCCATTGAATGATTAACCAGGGAATAAAATACAGGATCGCGGATGAGTGGGAGCTCACCATAACAAACCTTGCCCACTTAACAATTTTGTCGAGATGTGGTCTAGATACAGGTTGGTAGATGGAGCCACTGACATGCTCTGTACTCTAAGAACAGGTGGAAAATCAACAATTGTTAATGTTTACTGAGAGAATCCCTGGTAGTGAAAGTAGATTTAAGTGCTGAAGTGTGAAAGGTCAAGGGTCATTAGAAGAAAATATAACAATAATATTATGCTTTCTACTTGGAGATTTATAGTTCTCAAAGAACTTTCAAATTCATTAATAGATTTAATGCTTATAGCAGCCCTAGATTCCTGACTGAATTGAATAGCAATGATAACAGGTGTTAATATGATTTACTGTGATGTTGGCTTGCAGACTCTGCCTCTATCTAAATTGTACTAGTCACTCCTCACCCCTAAGGATTGTTTGTTTGCTTACAGCAAGGATTATGGAATTAATTTCAGCTAAATAAGAATTAGTTTGAGAGATTAATTTGTTTCAAACTTCAAAGGAAGATCTAAAGTTTCTCTTCCTTCTATATATCATACATTCCTAACCCTTAACACATTCATTCTCTATCTTAAAAAAAAAAAAAGAAAAGAAAAAAAATAACTATTTTTACACAGCTCCCCGGCCATATTCCACTTGATGTTTGATTAGTGAGCATATCATATGGCTGTTCCTAGCTGCAGGAGAGTTTGAGAAACAAGTGTGGAGCAGGGCCGGAAATATTAGGTTCAGCCAATGCATAGTGTCTGTCACAGACCCAATTCTGAATCTCACTGGGACAGTGAGGAAAACATTTATGCTCCTAGCTAGACCAGCGATGACCAACAAGAGGCTTTCAAGCCCACTGTACTTCATAATATGGCTGAAAATTTTACTTATAATGCTGTCCTTCCATCATTCAAATTAGAGGAATTAGGAACATTTTTTAAAAAATTGAACCTCCGGGCTGGGCGCGATGGCTCATGCCTGTAATCCTAGCACTCTGGGAGGCCGAGGCGAGTGGATCGCTCAAGGTCAAGAGTTCGAGACCAGCCTGAGCAAGAGCGAG
>NW_012147797.1:1955333-1957133 GCF_000956105.1 Propithecus coquereli | reverse complement strand
ATGCAGTTTTTTGCATGCCAATTATACCTTAGTAAAGCCGGAAAAAATAAAATGGTGGGCCTATATTTAACCATATGAATGAGTACATTAAGCAGTCCAAACATACTTTATTAAAAGATAATGTCCTATTAATTTTTTAAAAGACCAAAACATATACTGTCTACAAAAATAATAACTTGAAATATAATAATGACAGATTAAGACAAAAAAGAATGGAAAAAGATGTGCCATGCAAATACTAATAAAAAGATGCTGAAATGGTTAAACTAATATCTGACAAAGTAATATTCAGAAAGAAAGGAAAATTAGCAGATATAAAGATATTACATGATAAAAGAGTCCATTTATCAAGAAGACTTAATAATATTAAATGTGTTTGTACCTAACAACAGAGCTTTAAAATACATGCATCAATAACTGATTGATATAGTAAATAAAAGGAGAAATAGACAAACCCCCAACTTTAGTTAGAGACTTTAACACTCATTTCTCAGAAATAGAAAGAACAAGTAGACAGAAAAACAATACGGATGTAGAAGACATGAAGAACATACCAACCAACTTAATTGTCATTTATAGACAACTACACCCAACATCAGTAGAAAACACATTCTTTTCAAGTACACATGCAATATTCACCAAGATAGACCATCTTTTGAGTCAGGCAACAATTTTATGAAATTTAAAATATTGAAGTTATATTTCTTGGCCATAATGCAATTAAAAAGTAAAATTTTAAGGCCGGGCATGGTGGTTTACACCAAAGAAGGAGGACTGCTTGAGGTCAGGAGTTCAAGACCAGCCTTAGCAAGAGTGAGACCCCATCTCTACCAAAAATAGAAAAAATTAGCCAAGTATGGTGGCACATGCCTGTAGTCCCAGCTACTCAAGAGGCTGAGGGAGGAGGATCACTTGAGCCCAGGAGTTTGAGGTTTCAATGAGCTATGATGATGCCACTGCACTCTACCCAAGGTGACAGAATGAGACTGTCTCAAAAAAAAGAAAAAGGAGATCATAGAGGAAACACATTTTAATACCTGAGCTGTGCACTTAATCCTCTTGATATATATTTCAAAGTCAGCAAGTGAGGGTATATGTAGTGGCAGGGCTTACTCTTATAAAGATCATTGATAATTTTTATTTGGGAAAAGATGAAGATTATAGAGACTTTTAAGAAACTGTTTTTGGGAAAACTAGCCATAACTTAGGGGTTCTCCTTTCACCCAATCCCATTACAATGCTAATTTGAACCAGGTTCAAACCAAGTCAAGCAGTAGACATTACATGAACTTCATAACAATGGAAAGCAGATTCTTGACCCTCTTGAGAGACCAAGAGAACTCTTTTTAAAGTTTTGTCAAATACCTAGATTCTCAAGTCCTCTTATGTCATATTTCTTAATGGATTGCACTACAAATTCAAAAATGGAAGAAAGAAAATATTCTAGATATCAGATTCTTCTTTCCTATAAATTAGAAAGAAATTTTCCACATGAATAGTTAATATCACAATCCAAAGCCAGTGGATGGAACCTATTCACTTTTTCTGTCATATATATTTTAAAAATAAATATAAATATCTCTGACCCACTTGTAGCCAATTTATATCTTTCCTAGGTTGTTTTGCTTTATAAACTTATCCTGCATATGGTATAAAAATGAAGACCATAAATGGGCCTCCTATCTTACCTCTATGACTTGATATATATTGTAAAATGAACTTTCTATAGAAAAATAATATTTACTGAATGAAAGAAAAATATCACATAAAACTTTTATTATCATATCGATAAGCTTGTCT
>NW_012147797.1:1949568-1951331 GCF_000956105.1 Propithecus coquereli | reverse complement strand
TGAATAGGAACGGATAAGGAGCAGAGACTAAGGATCAATGGAGGAACTTCATGAGAAGGACAGAACCTGATTCTCTTTGGGGCTGGAGCAATGGCTGGTTTATAGCAGAATGAGGCTGCTAAGTTCCAGGGGCAGCTGGAACAGTGCCGTGTTGTTGCTGCTTCTGATTACCCATTATGAACTCTTCTGAAATGCTCAGAGAAAGAAAACTACAGCCTTAGGAGGTGAAGTTACAGCTTGGGAAGGTAGACAGGATTGCATCTGATGTGTCTCTGCCTCCATAGCACCCAGCACGGCATGCTAAATAATGTAATGGAATCTTTCTTGCCTCAGCCCTGATGATAACACTCTGTGCCATGTTCTTGAACCTCAGTTTCCACTCTAGGTTTTTCAAGAATGCAAATAAATAATGAGCTTCAAAATACCCCAGATGTGTTATGAATATGTTGGAAGAGCTGCATATAGGAGGATTAAATATATGCATTAGAAAGATTTTATACTTTTTTTATTGTTGCTTCTCAGTTATACACAGATATATTTAATTGTTATAAATACTGCAAATATTCTCCTTAACATTTTTCAGTACAATAAAAGTCTAAATTGTATTTGTGTTTTTCTGTAATGCTTAGTAAAACTGTTTCATTTTTAATTAAAAACTGTGAATTTTGAAGTGTTATATTTTCTTAATTAGCATTTGGAGAAATAATGGTAGCTTACCAATGATATAAGTAGGAAGAAGAGCTCACAAATCTTCCAATAGGAAATAGGAAAAATAATTCATATTTTGATGGAGATTTATACAGTTTCAGTGAATATTCTTAACATAGACATTCTTTGCAAGTATTTGTCTTTTTGTTTATATCAGGCATTTGAACCTTTGATTTATTTTGGACAGAATGTCTCAGTGTAAGTCTTGGTGAGAAGAAATGTTTTTTATCCAGGTAAGCCAAAGGAGACGAATATAACCTCTTTCCACTCATAGCAACTAAGGTTTGGTCATGTGCCTTAGACTTGGCCAATCAGATCCTCACCTGAAACTTAAGCATTTCATACTAAGATGCAGAAATGGTAAAAACCTTTCATAACCTAGAATGATCAGCAGTGATGGTGGCCTTGTGGACCCAGCAACATCAGGGGATGCCCAGTGGCATAAATGTTACCTCTGCTGCTACTGATAGTGTAATAACTAGGCTCTCTTGGGCCAGGCCTTGGCTCTGCTCCCTTTTACCTAGCCTCACTTGGTGCTTCCCTGTTTGCTAAAATTGATTGTCAAATGTCTCCATCAATTCTATGAGCTACTTGACATCTATGCAATATATTCTTTTTTTCTTAAGTTGGTGGGTATTAGTTTCTATTTCTTGAAACAAGACTCCTTTCTGATTTATATATACACAGACTCCTGTATGCATATATCTATTTGCTGGTGTCTTAATGACATATGTAAAACAAATTCTTACTTTGCTAGTGATCACCTCCCATGTAGTTTTTTACTGTGTACTCCAAGATTATTTTAAATCACTAAAAGACTTTTGACTAAGTTACTAAAGAGTACTGTAATTATCTTCCAAATGTTAAAGAAAAACATAGATTATATATCATTCACCAAATAATCTCAGTACTTTGGCAAAATCAAGTAATGTAAGTTAGCTATTTAGTGATACAATTTCTATTTTCAAACATCAAATATATTTATAAATAAACAACACCATGACCTTTAGGGAAATAATGGAATGTCATTCAAACTGAAAATAAATGAACAGATC
>NW_012147797.1:1937854-1948214 GCF_000956105.1 Propithecus coquereli | reverse complement strand
GGCCTCCCAGAGAGCTAGGATTACAGGCGTGAGCCACCGCGCCCGGCCATGCCCCTGATTCTTTATGTTTATTTGAGAGATTTATTTTATTTTTCTGAGTGGGCTATTGTTATTTAATTTAAAAAGTAAGTGGTTAGATTTAGTTGTTCGTAAACTTCTTATCAATTTGCAACTACTATGAATGTTACATATACGTAGCAGATGTTTAGCAAAACCACCATTGTCGTCTCTTTTTTAGAAAGGCATATGTTGGGATCGATGGTACAGAAGTATACATGAGAATATAATTACATAGAAGTGATCCTACCAGACAGTAGTGATCATCAGTTAAGATAAGCTAGAGTACACTCATTGTGGTGTGATTTGAGAAGAGTGAAACAGTTCTACCTACACCAAAATAAGTTTCTTCCCTCCATCTCCCCAACTGAACTGCTGGTTTGAAACTCTCACAATAAACACATTTAAGGCAAATTTGATCAAGAATGGGCTTGTTAAAATGCAGATTTGAAATTCTATATAAAAATGTGTACAAGAATTTGGGGGTTCTGTTTAAAATATGTCCATTTATTAACATTGCCACTCATGTAAAATATTAGATATGTAACTCTCGGCATTCTGGGCTGGAAGTGTAGCACAGAGGTGAGAGAGTTTTTAAGTACCTGTTTTCAGGAAATATATATCCTCAGCTGCATGCCGAGAAGGATGTATAGAATATTACAGAGCAATATAATAATATGGTAAATTATTTTTGTATTCAGTACTTGGATTTTTGCCACCAACTAAAAATCTGAAGGACTAAATGTGCATTTTCCTTTTGAAAAAAAAAAAAAAGAAAACGTCATGATGAGATACCAATAACTCTTATTTAATCTTCATTAAAAGTCAAAATAGAAAAAAAAATCTTTGCCTCCTACACTATTAGTAACTCAGTGAAACTGTCTGCTGCTGAAGGTCTTGGACCTTGTATGGTGGCTCAGAGTGAGGTTAGATTTTCGAATTCCTATTATCTGATGCTGGCCTTGGGAGCGGGCTGCAGGAGTTATCTCAGAAGAGGTGGAAGAGAAAATGACCTCTGAGCAAAGCTCTCCCTTAGCTCAGAAAATGTCCACCCTTTGTCAGTGAGTCAGGATTCCTGGGTGGATCTTTGGCAAATCCACCCCGGGCCATCTGGTAAAAAGAAATGTAAAAAGCAACCTGTCTTTTCTAGACTATTATGTCTCAGCTGAAGCACTGGGAGAAAAATAGGACAAAAACAAAGCATATTAAAGGAAAAAAATTAAAGAATAGATGCTGCTACAGCTTAACTTTTTAGTTAAGGGAGGCCTTTAGTTAGGGAAGTTCATGAATTTGTCAACCCTCTGAAATTTAATTTTAAAATAATGCATTATGCATAATTCTAAAAGTCAAATTTTTCTCTAAATAATGAAACAAAATACTACACTCCATTAATACCTCTGCTTCCATCCCAAAGCCCAAGTTCATTAGTACTATTCCCTAAATCCAAATACCATAATTTCAATTATTTTAGTTGCTTCTTCTGGTCTTCACATCCATATACCTAAATAATATGCTGTAGAAGGCACTTGTGAAGCGCCACGTCACATCGTCTTGGCCCACTTAATGGACAGTTTTGTACATATTTGCCTGTGTCCAACATCCAGCTACTGTTTCCACAAAAAGAGTCATTCAACCATGAGTTTGCACAATCATGAAATGCAGGATTTAATGTCCCTTGGGACAACCTTCCAATAATGAGGGATGAGCATGGGTTTATAGGTGTCCCAGTATCCCCATCTTCTGGTGGATAATTCTGAGGCACATTCTCCATGATACCTCTGATGGGATATCACCAGAGGAATAGCGGCTGTCAGTTGCTCACAGTAGTAACCAACTTGGTCTTTATTGTCAGTTAACACTTTCCTGTCTGGCTTTTCCCACAGCCTCACTTCCCTTTTCTGAGATTGCCTTTTCTATAAATCATATACCCCCAAGTCCTTGTCTTAAGTTTGTCTTTGGCTTTCAGAGGGAACTCAAACCAGGACAACTTGTTAGGTAGAGCCGAGAAGCAGCCCCTCAGGTTGGGATTCTAGAATTGGATCACTCACCAGTCAGATGGCAAAAGGATAACACGCTTGGTAAGTGGGGCAGTGACAATCCCTGGTGTGCTTTAGCACCACATTTCCTACGACTTTTATATGCATAGGGTTGGAATGAGATACAGGTGGAGGAAGCAGCACTGATTACGGCAATGATTCTCAATGTGTATTCCCTGGACCAATAGCATTAGCACCACCTGGGAACTTGTTAGGAACACAGATTCTTGTGCTCTTTCCTAGACCTATGAAATAGAAATTTGGGGGATGAGGTCCAGCAATCTGCTATTAAAGAAGGCCTCTGTGTGATTCTAATGTATGCTAATGTTTGAGAACCACAATTCTACTGGAACGTCTTTGAAATTTTGGAAATGAAGATGGATTTGTGAAAATGAAGTAGAGAGGCTGGGACTGTCTTGGCAAAGTAGAAAGCTTAGGAAATTGACTATGTTGTAAAGGACTTACCATGTGAGACCAAGAACTGACTATGTTCCCTAGGAGGTCCAGAGGTCACTTCTTTTCCTAAGGCAATTAGAAATACACTAGTGAGGGGTCACCAGAATCCCTGAGAAGCTCAACGTTAATTGTCATGTATAGTATGATACATAACCTTCAGAGACAAAGTGGATGTAATTAACATAATGGCAAGAAAGGGGTTCCAGTAGTTGTGCTTTAATGCACAAGGATTTGTACTGATGGCTAATATATCATGTTATTCCCAGTAGTGAGAGATAGGCTGACAACTAGGGTATTATTTAACTTGCATAATCAGAAAAAAATAAAAAATAAAACTTTTTGTAATCAGAAAAATATCAACAAAAACAAAAAGTTTTCTACAGCTAAAATGGAAAATATAATCTTTTGCTGAATTTCTAGATTTGAGTCAAGTGACAAATTCAGACTCTGATATTCTAAATTGATCATGGGTTCCTTTGAAGAAGGACTCCAATAGCCTTATTATAAATACATATATTACCTCAAACCTCCCCCATGAAGAACTAAAGATATCTTGGGAATACTGAAATTCAGATCTTTTGAGGGTTATGGCCTACAAGGTTTAAGCTGACACTACATATGCATCTTAGATAGATATCACCATGCCTCCCCAGTTACAGTGTGATATTAAGGCCTGATGATAATTGTATTTTTGTATCAAGTTTATTTCATACTGATTTCAGTGAGGTGGTGGACCCATGCTGTGGTCATTTTTCTATCCCAAAAGTATATAATTTGGAGGGTTATACTGAGCAGTGGACAAAACCCCTACATTGCATCTCTGGACTGTGGAGTGAGATCCATCAGGAGGGATATAATATTCAACCAAAAGTCCTTAAAATATTCCTCCTCCCACTCCCACTCAAGGTTGTAAATCAGAAGCAAAACTACATATCAGGAGAAATTATAGAGACTGATGCCACCCTCAAAAAATTACAGGAATGGTGGTAGGTGAAAATGGGTGAAATTTCACCTATTTCAACCCAAAAGAAGTCAGATGGATATGAAAAATGATAATAAATTACCCTAAACTTAACAAAGTGTTAGCCTCAATTACCATTGTTGTGCCTAATGTAATCTCTTCTCTGGGTAATATCAATACAGTATTTTGTACTTGGTATGTGCTATTGGATCTAATGATTCAATAACAATGATCAGAATTACTTTGCTTTTTATATAGGAAGGGCAGCAGTACAATTATTTCTATGTCTAAGAGCTCTGTTAATTGTTCTCTGCCGTTATATAGAGAACTTAGTTATTTTTTATGTTTTGCAGAATATCATGTTGATCAACTATATTGATGACATTAGGCTAATTTAACTTGATAGTAAAGAAATGCCAAGTCTCTGAGTATGCTAACAAGTTAATGGCAGAGTGTTAGAGATAAACCCTGCAACAATCCAGGGACTTGTCACATCAATTAATGTTTTAGGGATCAAATGATCTAGAGCATGCCAAGGTAAATGAAAAGTTATTGGAGCTTGAATCTTCTACCACTAAGAAAGAGGTACAGTGCTTTTTGGAAGTCTTTACATTTTACAGACACAATTAAGAATGGTTCTTTGACCTATTATATAACTCTGAAGGCTACCAGTTTTGAGTGAAACTCTCAGCAGGATAGGACTCTGCAAGCAGATGCAGCCTGCAGGGTAACCTTCCCTCCCACTTGGAAAATCTAATAGGGGTCTCTGGCAAAACACTATAGGAAATGGCAACATGGACCCTTGTGTTCTGGAGGGAGACTAGGCATTCCGTCCCAGTCAATGACTCATCATTTGAAAATTGGCTATTTGTATGCTGTGAACTCTGTGTGACATCAAATAACTTTGAAAACAGAGAGCACTGCATCATAATCTGGATACTGTCCTATCTACCAAGTTATAAGAAGCAAGAATCCATTTTATGGAGGAAATAATTCATTTGAGATCAAGCCCAATCTTGCTGGTTCAGAGGACATAAGTAAATTACATGAATAGGTGGCCCAATGCATCAAATCACCTACCTTTGTTGCATTTTCTGCCTATCACTCAGCTTATACCAATGACCTTGGGGAATGGGTCCCTTTAATCAGCTGTCAGAGGACGAAAAACCTTAGGCCTGGTTATTGTATGAATCAGCCTGATCCGTTGGACTGCTGCCGTGCTATAACTCCACTCGTGGGGGTCCACAGAAGACAGAGCTGACTGTTTGCAAGGACAGGGCTTAAAGGAAATGCTGTCAGTTGACCATGAACAACACATATGCTTATCAACTTTATATGAAAAAAAAATTAGTGAGACATAAATATACACAGACTCCTAGGCAGTATTTAATCAATAAGCTGGTCCAACTGGGTCCTGGAAATATTAATAAGATGGAAAATCAGTGACAAAGTAGTCTCAGGAAGAGGAATAAGAATAGATTGATGAAAGTGAGCAGAAAGCCTGAGGATCTCTGTGCCTCATATCAGTGCACCCTAGAGAGGATTGTCAACAGAGGAGGTACTCAGCAACAAGTGAGAAGTATGACTCATCTGTTAGATATCTGCCAGTCTCAGCCACTGCTGTGCTTGGACAATGACTACATAATCAGAGGCAGAAATGGGTACTATGCATGCTCAATAAGGTGGACTCCTTCTCACCAAGGATGATCTAGCCAAATGCTACCAAATAGCCAACCTGTCATTGGCAGAGCGAACTTACTTTCATCCAAAAATGAAACAAGGACAATACTCACTGTTATGGGACAAATATCACTTTGGAGAAATGATTGGATGAAATGTCAACTGCAAGGGATTCTTAAAATTATATTTGTACCAAACACAGAAAATTGAATGAAGGCTTCCTATACATGGGATGGTGTCAGTCTTGACAGTATTACTAATACAGGTTTTTCTAGACCAACAATTTATGGCTGGGCTCCGATGGCCTTTGAACATTGCCTTGATGGCTATGAGATGAGTTCTGACACAGGCAAATCCAAAGTGTCAGAGAATAATTTCACCCTGGGTCACAAAGCTGCAGACTTGGAGCTTCAATCTCACATGAATGATGGCACTGAATTTGGAAGTTTTGTCTACAAGAAGGTTAACGAGAAAATCGAAACTCCAATAAATCTTGTTTGGACAGCTGGTAGTGAAAATATACAGTTTTGAATCACTTTTAAATATAAGCTGGATTGTATAACTTCTGCATTTGGGAGAGTGACTAATGCCAGCCTGAATGCACATGAGTATACCTGGACTCTTTAACCAGGAGTCAAACTGAGCCTGTCAGTTTAAATTGATGGGAAGAACTTCAGTGCAGAAGGTCATAAAGTTGGGTTGGGATTTAAGCTTAGAAGCTTAATGTGATTTTGAGTGAAGCATTGAATTTGACCTTGGAGGTTAAGAGGAATCCCACATTATTTTGGTCTCAAAATTCTTCAGCAAAATTTCAAAAGTGTAGATTTTTTAGTCTGTAAAACAATTGTAATTCTCCTCATAATGATGTCTTGAGATGGTGAATCAATTCTGAGAGCTACTTGAAAACATAGTGACAATTGTCATATTTGTGAAACATTTCAGTTCAGTTCCTCAGTATTTAAATGTCAGTGTTTAAATGACAGTTTAAATGCCATGTTATAAAGGAAATGACCCAATTTGCCAGTTTGTACTTCATGTACTTCACTTTTCAGGATCCTGCTCTTTGTACTATAGTTACTTCTTTGATTTTGCATCAAAATAAAATAAATACATCCTATTTGAATCATAATTGCCCATAAAAATGTAATTCAGACATATCTTCTTCAAGCAAAGATGTAGCAACAGATACCTAAATTACCATGTAGCCTGAAACAACTAAATACAAAAAAAAAAAAAATCAAAAAATGATACTGATCAGTCCATATGTGTGAGGAAACTTAGCCAAGGTCAAGGAAAGAACTACTTGATGGGATTTCAGGGAATAATCTCTGAGGATTTCACAGGGCTGGGAATATTCCTGTTCCCACCAGCAAAAGTACAAAATTTCATAATTCATGGGGCATAAGTTAAGTACCTATAAGAGTTTTGCCTCAGAAGTAGGGTGAATTAGTTATATGGTAAACACAGCTGTATTTCTGCTGAAAAAAAAAAATTAAAGCAAGACCTAAAAGGATCAAACTATTTCAATGTATTACAGCCATGGTACAGCGCAATACTCAAGAATATTTGTACGGATACAAAAAAAAATAAAATAACACCTAATAAGGTAAAATTCCCAATGTCTGGCATCCAATAGAAATTATCAGGCATTCAAAGGAATAGGTAAATACAATATATAATAAGGAGAAAAATCAATTATTTGAAACAGACCCATTAAATGAAGCAGATGAAAGAATAAATATACAATGAATTAATGACAGTTATAATAGTATTCCACACATTCAAGAAGCTAAAGGAAATGTTGAACCTGTTAAATAGATACATGGAAGATATATGGAAGACCTAAATCAAATTTCTAGAGGTCAAATTACAATGTCTGAAATGAAAAAATACACTGGATCTGATTACTGGAATATTGGAACATACTAGAAATACAGAGGAAAAGATTAGTGAACTTGAAGGCTTAGCAATAGAAACTATCACAAATGAAACATGAAAAGAAGAGTGAATTTAAAAAGACAAAACAAAAATCAGTGCAATGGTGACCTGGGAATAACTTCAAGCATCCTAACATGCACGTAATTAATATCCCCAAAGAAGAAGAGAGAGAGAAAAGGGCATAAAAAATGTAGAAATAGTTGTAGAAACATGTATTTCCAGTTTTAATAAATACTATGAACCCATAGATCCAAGATGCTCAATGAATCCCCAGACATAATAAAGGTGAAGAAAAGAAATCTATACCAAGGCACATGATGATAAAATTGTTTAACACCAGTGACAAAGAGAAAAACTTAAAGCAGCAGAAACAAAACAAAACAAAACAAAAAACCACACACACACACACACACACACACACACACACACACACACACACATTAATATTACATGCTAAGGACCAAAAATAAGGATTGCAGCAGATATCTTGTTGAAAGCAATGCAAACTAGAAGACCGAAACGGTATCTTTAATGTACTGAAAGAAAAACACTGTCAACTTAGAATTGTAGATTCATTTCAAAAATGAAGGCAAAATTTTAAAAAATAATGTATATCAAAGATAAAAGAATCAATCACAAGAAGACTTAAACTATAATAAAAGAAATGTCAAAGGAAGCTTTTTGGGAAGAAGGAAAATGATACTAGATGGAAATCAGGATCCACAGAAAGGAATGAAAAGTGCTGGAGAAATATACTTTTTTCTTAATATTTAAATATTTTTGATAAAATAGACTGTCTAAAGAGAAATAATGACAATGTAGTGTAGGGTTTTTATCAAAAAATAGTTTACACTACAATAAAGAGTACAAAGGCAGATGATCCAAGAGCAAATGAAACTTGAAATATCTGGGGAAAGCAGTCTAGAAACTAGATGCTAACCCGCTCTGAGATATGACAAGCTTTACTTGGCTTCAGGAATGATTTAGAGTCACTTCTACTCAAGCCTGAGAGAATCTCAAAATTAAATTGCAGAGATCATGAACTGAAAAAAAGTAAGAGCAGAACCTAACCTTAGCTATTTTGAATTAATTTATGCTTTGTTATAAATGATTTACTTAATTTTTAAATAAGTGGTTACATAATCTACTGAATGTTTTGCTTTGCTATTCTAATATAAAATTCCATTTGTACAGGAAAAGCCCAAATGAAGTAGAAAGGTTTGAAAACTGAAATTAAAACCAAGGTACCTCCAGGCATTTATTGGCTGCAAATCACAATCTAGATTAACACATCTATGAGGTAATAGACTCTGGAGCACTGGCTTTACAAATTCAAGATTCTTGTTTGTGAGTAAACATCACGAACGCTAAGCAGTTTATGTTTATCAGCTAAGGAATATAAAATATAGTCACTGTCCTCTGGATGAATGGCAAGAATATAGGAACAGAGGGAATCTGGTTTTCTTATTTTACAGCTGCATTACTTTGATACATTGCATATTAATGTAATTCGGATGAAGAATTTCAGTGAAGAAAAATACAGGCCATTATTAACTTGGCATTCATTTATTGTATGAAAAATTCATGAAATTATAATACACTAGTAAACTCTAGGGCAGAAAAATTTAAGTTGATTAATTTCTAGATTCACTCAGTTCTAAAATCCTTTTACATAAAATATTTCTTATATACTTTTCATATTCTCTTCCACCTTAAGCTAAAGTATCTCAATTTATGTAAATCCAGATGTATTTGAAGTGTGATTGAGTCCATATATTTTATTTCAGAGGATAATTTTTGGCACTCAGTTTTGTGTAAGATATTTTATTGTGTACCAGGCAATGGACACGTGATAAGAAAATTTCAATTATGTCCATTTCTCCCTGTTGAATTTTATCTTCACATTCCATTTACTTGCACATTTCTATTAAATAGAAATGAATTAAAGGAAATAATCAAATAATTTATTTGACATCAGATTTTCATATCATGCTTCCTTCACATTGACAATAGCCTCCGGATGCAAATGTGCATGTGAATTTAGGAATTGGCCATCATTACTACACCTAAAGGTTCAGGACACATTGTATACATTTCTTTCTCCACATTCCTGAAAAATCCCAAGAGGACTTTACATCATCGTGGTTCTTTCTGGCTCTATTTTTCTGCTCCTGCTTCATTTGCTTTGATTATAGATTATTTTGCTTTTCCCTATATGTAGTTTCTATTTGGCTTCACATGGACTCAGATGTGAAACTGAAACCATTTTTTCAAGTTCACAAAGATAACCTCTCCCACTTGATGTCTGTGATTGTGTATAGACTTATGCATGATTTGGTGAAGGGGAGGAGGGAGGTGTCACATCCCTCAAACATTAATACCTTTGCAGTGAAAATTGATCATCTTTGTCCCTTGGCCACAGGGGAATTTGGTTTTTATTCCCCGTTCTTTCTGACTACAAAGTACCATCTAACCAGTTTCTCTCTTCCTTTCTCATACCTTTCTTCTTCCCATTCTTCAAACCTTCCAAGCCTACCAAGTAGAGTTTTGTATTCATGTCTGGACCTAGAGGATGACTTGATTTAGAAGCTCTAAGTTTAGCAATTTTGTAAAGCCGTTAGACTGATCTAAAAATGAGTAGAGAGAGAATAAACTATGACAGAAGGAAATCCAGCATTTTGATGTTGGAAAAAGTAGAATCAGCAAAGGGGACAGAAAAAGTAAACATTGATGTGTGATGAAACCTAGCAGAGTATGGAATCACAAAAACCAACTAAAGAAAATCATTCTGAAAAGGAAGAAATGATCAACAGTATCAAATGGTGGTGATGGGTTGAGTTAGAGGAGAGCTGAGAACTGATAACCAGATTTGGAAACAAGAAAGTCACTGATAACTTGTCAAGACGAGTTTTAGTAAAATGTTTTAAATACAACCTTAGGATTAGGTTGAGGAGAAATTTGGAGGTGAGAAGCTTGGCATAAGTACTGACAACTTTTTGAAGAGTTCTTTTCAAGTGAAGTTTTTAATTAGAAAAATGTTTAACTAAAGGAAGATATGGGCTCTGGGGGACTTTATTATATTAAGATGGTAGAAATTTCAGGATGATTATAGGTTGATACTAATGATAGATAAAAGAAGGAAAATTTATGATGCAAGTGAAAGAATTGGATGAGAGGCCAGGCGCGGTGGCTCACGCCTGTAATCCTAGCACTCTGGGAGGCCGAGGCGGGC
>NW_012147797.1:1934680-1936548 GCF_000956105.1 Propithecus coquereli | reverse complement strand
TTAGGTGGTTAGCTGAGGTATATGTTGCCAAAAATAAAGTCCGTGAGTCTGAAATTAAGTGTGCTTTGCCAGAGATAATATTGCTGAAAGCAGCTTTGCCAAAATATGTTTGGGGTTAAAGTTAAGGTGTGTTCTCATTAAAGATACAGTTACTTAGGCATATAAACTTTTCAATTCAAGATTTCAAAGTTCAATTGTCATTTATTTACTGCCCACCTACCTCTAAAGTAAGGAATAACTTTAACCTGTGCATTGGGTTAAGGGATTTAAACGAAATAACTTAGGAACATTGTCAACTTTATTAGAAATGCATTACTAATGCATGTATTCTCCTTCAATAATCCTGAGCTAAGATAATTTTCCATAACAATTTCCTCTTTAAAACAGAATACACACACACATAATTATGTACATATTTTTGTATATTTGTATGGATAGATAGATGTAGCTATAGATATAGATAGGTATAGATATAGTTCCACTCCCCAAAGTAGTCTTAGAGTGAGCTTTTGCTTAGCAGCTCATGTTATTGATTGACAGGATTTTAAACTTAGTATGTAGCCAGATTTGCAACCTCCAAGTCTCAAGGTACTCCTTTCTATTTTGACCTTCATATTTAGCCAATTATCAAGTTCTCTCAATTAATCTTTTTTTAATAATCACTTTACATATCTGTTCCTACCCAATTCTCTACCCCATTTTGGTTCAAATATTTTGCTTCTTACCCCTAGAGTATTGAAATAGCTTTCTGTAGCACTCTCTTCTTTCTTATCAACATCCAACCATATTTTTACAGGTTGTTGGTTAGGTGTTCCACATGGTTGAGCAGTAGCCATTGGATTATAAGCAGAAGTAATGTATTAGCAACACTTCTAGCTAACATACTCTATGTGTTTTCTTATACTGTGTACTGTTTTCTTATATTCTGAGATAGGAAAAAATATTTGACAAACTCAACTTGAATATACAACTCCATTATGACTCGATGATAACTCGTTTTGACTACCTTATCAAAAGTGTGTTTTATTAACTCTTGGCTTGTGTTCCCCCCAAATTCTCTAAGGTAAATCATTTTTATTCTTTATTTTTCCATGTTAGAGTTGATCTATATCTGAGGTGGGGGTTGGGAGGAGGTACAACAAAACACAAATGCTTTCAGAATGTGATTTCCCAGATGCATAATAGCAGCCCTGAGACAAAATCAGATTGTAATGTGTTGTCTACATGCAGAGTAACAGAGCTTTCAGACTCACATCTTGGAAGCAGAGCATAGTGTGGCCACAAATAGCATGCATGGCACAGATTTAGATGTCTCAGACACATTTATTAGGCCAATAATTAGCTACTTTTTTTTTTCATGGGTTCATACAAAAATGAGTCAATTCTACTGTAGAGTCTCTTCTGTCATATTTGTAAATAAAGCCATAAAAATCTCAGTCCTTTGGTAGCCACCAGTGCTGCTTCAGAAGGCAATAGGTTTAGTTCTTTTTGACTAGAGTAAGTTCATTCCACCATGTTCCTTGGCTACCCTTACCCTGTTTTCCCCCACAATCCTACTCTCTTTTAAATAGGGTGACCATAAATTCTGGTTTATTCCAGACAGTCTTGTAACATTGCTCTGGCATAGCTGTTCCAGTTGAATAATAAAATAAATGATTGCCCTAACTTTAAGCCTACTTCAGTTATTACCTCCATTAAATATGGTCACTGCATATAATATTTTACAATATAATTCTTTCATGTTATAATAATTGTGATATAATTATAATAGATAACTTTAGAACAAGTTGTGTGTCTTATTTACCTTGGTATCCTCAGAATCTAGAACATTTCCTCGCATATGTTATTGCTCAAAAAGTGCTTATTGA
>NW_012147797.1:1932496-1933708 GCF_000956105.1 Propithecus coquereli | reverse complement strand
ACATTTCTGAAGGTGTTTTAGAAAGATTTAAACAGTAGAATTTTCCTTCAATAATTTACTAAGCAAGTCACACAACTAGATATATACTCTTCTTGTAAATTAATTAAATGCATATGAAATTATAATTTACATCAAACGCAAATTCATAAAAATAGTTCAGGGACTTTAAAATCTGTGCTTATTTTATGTATATACTTACCATCCATTTTAATAAAAAAATATAATATTGAGGATGACTTACATATCTTTTCATATGTATTTCTTATTTAAACTTCAAATATCTCTGGGAGATAATACGACAAGATTTATTTCCATCCTATTTTATGAGAAAGGGGCTGAAGTCTCAAAAATTTTAAATGATTTCTCTTGTGAAGAAAATGGCACTTTACTTCTGTGATCTTCTTCCCCAAAACATAGAACCTCAGTCTAATCATGAAAAAAAACATGAGACAAACCCCAATTGAAGGACATTTTACAAAATATCTGACCAGTACTCCTCAGAGCTGTCAAGTTCATCAAAAACAAGAAAAGTCTGAGAAACTGTCACAGCCAAGAAGAGCCAAAGGAGCCATGAAAACTAAATATAATCTAGTATCTGGACGGCATCCTGGAACAGAAAAAGGACATTAAGTAAAAGCTAAAGAAATCTGAATAAAATATGAACTTTAATAATAATGTATCAATGTCGGTTCATTAGTTGTGACAAATGTACCATACTAATCTAAGATTTTAATAATAGGGGAAACTTATGGCATGAGGTATGTGGGAACTCCATACTATTTTCACCTATCTGTAAATCTAAAACTGTTCTAAAAGTAAAAACTTATCTTAAAAAAATGAAAAAAAATTGATTAGCATTAAATTCAAAATTTAGGCCCAATATGTCTGTAAATTCTATATTCTCTATACTATATTTTGTTGCCTCACTTCTATCATTACTAAAAAGGAATTTTTTATTGTTGTTAAATGTCATTTATTGTGAGTAGAGAAACCGGGTTGAAGTTACGGATTACACAGATTAAATCCTAAAGTTAGATTGCATAAATTGGTCCTTCTCTCAATTATTTGTAGTTTTCTAATTAGGCTTTATCTCCATTAAAAAATTAATGTAAATGTTTATGCATTTGGCTAGCTGCAGTTAACATTTGTTGAGGGTCAACTTTTTGTCAGGTCCTGGATCATTTTCATATTTTATTTTAGGTATTCTTCATG
>NW_012147797.1:1930334-1931826 GCF_000956105.1 Propithecus coquereli | reverse complement strand
GTAGTGTTTAATGGCATTATGCACAAACGGATCAATGGAAGCACACACACACAGAAAAACCCTTCTTATTATGCTTAAAAGATTTCATAGATTTTTTTAGCAATATTTCTTTTGAAGAAGAAGATGAAAGTAGTCATTTGCTGTACAGTTATTCACACTAAAATGGGAATAGCAGTGTTTAATGGCATTATGCACAAACGGATCAATGGAAGCACACACACGCAGAAAAACCCTTCTTATTATGCTTAAAAGATTTCATAGATTTTCTTTAAAATAGCTCTGTGCCTGAGCAACAGAGCAGCATAGAATCTTTAAATGGAATCCTATGAAAATTAGTGAGTGGCACCACTTTGTTGGGGGCCCTGGAATTTGTGAACTAATAAGGAGCACAATTTCAGCTACTTAATGTTACCGTTATCTCAATCACATGACTGTTTGGCTGTCCATTAAAGAAATACCCACTAGTAAAGCCAGGCCATTTCCTTCCAGAAGCTTATGTCTATTGGGGAATACATCTATTATATTTATATATTCAGGAAAACTGCAGACTCCTTTACAGACAGTTTTATATTTATCTGCCTAAATATTGTATATATTACTTTTAAAACAGCAACTATGTTTCAATTGGCTTCTATTACTTCTTAATTATGAGTTAAATGAGTTTTTTTGTCCTTTTTACCTGTACATCATTATCATTTAGCAAAGTGTTCATTATAATAATCACTCAGTATTTATAGAATTAACTCATTAATTAAACCCATGATTCATTGTGTAATGTTGAGTATAAAGTAAGCTCTTGATGGGTAGTTGAAAATTAATTTATTAAGGTGTTTGTTTTTATATGAAGAGTATTTACATAGTGTGTAGGACAGTTCAAATTTCTT
This sequence comes from Propithecus coquereli, assembly GCF_000956105.1. NCBI lineage: Eukaryota > Metazoa > Chordata > Mammalia > Primates > Indriidae > Propithecus > Propithecus coquereli. Next base: position 1,930,942 of record NW_012147797.1, on the reverse strand, counting down.
TATTACCTCCAGGGTTACACATATCACATGCTATATCTGAAGGGAACTCTAATGTAAAATTTGTAAAACCCCATTGCTGTTTTGATATATGATCATTAAAGAATTAGCAGGACATATTGTTTCATATATCTCAAAACATGCTCCCTTTGTATCATAGTAATACAATTGAGCTTGCAGATGACTTCCAGATAGTCTTGATTTTTTTAATGCCCTTCCACCCTGTTGAGCTATCTTAATCATTCATAAACTGTTCCTTTATACAACAGATGAAGTAAGAGCTCATAGAGTTCTGCAGTAGAATATTCTTGCCCTATATATTCACAGATAGTGTCTAATTGGCAGATGAGTTATCATAGGCCGAAAACAAAGAAAGGAAAATAAAACAATGAGAGAGAGAGAGGAGAAGAAGGATGAGGAGGAGGAGGAAGAAGAGGAGGAGGTTGAGGGGAGGAAGGAAAGAAGGAAGAAAGAAAGGAAGAAAAAAAAAGAAAGTGGATTCTTCAAAGTATTTCCATTTGTAATTAAAGAAAGTATCTCCACTACAAACTAGGTAAGCAGAGCTGATCCAATCCAATAGAACATGGAATTCTTTCCTCCATCTCTCTTAA
>NW_012147797.1:1922801-1925688 GCF_000956105.1 Propithecus coquereli | reverse complement strand
CATGAAACTGGAACATCAATTAAAAAAAAAAAATCTCAATTTCCAGATGCAAACTACCAAAGCTCTAAGCTCGAGTTTAAGGAAATTAAATTATGTGCATTATCTCTCCAGCTATTGATTAGCCAAGAAGTCATCATTCAGAAAGTTTTGAAAAAGAATTCAATCACATTTGCAAATCAATCCAGTATTTCAGTACAAAGGCAAATGAACCTACTTCACTTAATCAATATATTCTCCAAGGAAACTAGAAAAGCCTCTCTATTACTCAATTTCCAACACAGGTCCAAGCATTCTTTATCGTTATATACCATCCTTTTCAAAATGACAATTTTATAATGCTAAAATCATGTTAGCTTGTGTATTATTTCACATATTTCACTGGTGATGTCAGCCTGACAGCAGGCATGGTGAGAAAACGTTGCACATTGCCTCATGTGAATGCTAGCCCTGGAGGAGACAGCTAGACGTATATTGCACACTTTTGGGTCCATAACAACCATCACTAGGAAAATGGATATGATTAACAAATTTTAGAGGGGTCAGTAAGTCTATGTGTGTAAGAATTTTAAAAGGACATGATAAAGTACAGGTATTCCATGTAAAATAAGAGATGCAAAGAAGAGGGAAGACCTCCGGTTAAGTGTATTGGCTAGCAAGCATCCAGTTTTATCATACAAAGATAATATTTTGCAACAGATCACAGTAAAAAATATAAGACATTTAAAGCCTCCAAAAAATCTTTGACTGAGACTTTTCTGCCAACATCCACTTAGAATTATAGAATATTTTGACCCAGATGGGATTGTTAGATATCAGGAAATATTATATTGGAATAACACATACCCTTCTTCAATTGCAGTTTTGTCAGTTATTTCCTATCAGATCTTAGACAAGTTACTTAAACTTTCTGACTGCACTAAGGTTGTGATAATTAAACAAATAGCATGTATTAAGTGTCTGACTCATAGATGACATTCCAGAATTGTTAGTTGAGTAACTCATAGATTAAGATTTGAGTGACTAGTCCTTGGCAGCACAAGTAGACATTGGCAGAGTTGGGACCAGAACCGCAGGCTTCTAGCTTCTCTCAAATATTTTTTATTTTTCCTTTACTTCCTAAAAGGCAAAGAAAAGGCGATGATTCTTTAGTTTCTTTGAATTCGTCCCAAGACCCTCAAACTCTTTTGAAGGAAAGATACCAATAAGTGGATTTTATATAAGATGTCTAGAGATACCAATAGAGATAATTCTCAAATTGTTTAAAATTATACCTTTTAAGTCGTGATGGAATGTTAGAAATATTAACCAATGTGTTTTTAATTTTGAATTTTTTCCCCACATGACTCTTCTCCTCATTTCAGGAAAAGTGGGAGTATTTTAGATTCACTGCCTCAAGAAATGGAAGACACGGCAAAAATAAATAAATGAATACATAATAAAATTAAAAATAAAGAATAAGTCAAGATTCATGTTCTGAATTTCAAAATATACGTTTAAATTCAAGGGAGACATGACTCTCTTAAGAGAAAAGAGTGTTGAGTGGCATGTTAAGGGTCTTTTAAACGTGAAGAGTTAAAGTCCTGACCTAAATAACTGCAGAAAAATACATACTCTTAGAATGAGTTAGAGGATAAGCAAGACAGTAAGAGAAGAGCAATAGCCATTGGCCAGTGTCCTCTTGAATTAAAAATTATTCTGGCTGCACCCCTGGACATAGTGAGAGAACACCCAGCTTTCTGTATGAATACTATCAAACTTAGGAAATTCCTCAAATCATAGCTTTGTGAATATAGAAGTAATGTTTAAATGGAGTTATTTGGATGATGGACACAAGACTCAGAACCCCTGTGATCCCCAATAGGTCCTAGGAGTTGGCAGTCACTTTATTTCCCCCACACTGCCCTGAGTGGCATAGCTGTGACCTGGAGAGCCAGAGGTCTTGAGTGACAGGGATAAGGAAGTCACTGTGGAATATGTCACATTGCCTTCCAAATATAATACAGGAGCCTCAGCCTGTGCTGCTGTGGAGGGTTGATTACGCCAGAGGAGTAGACAGTAGGGAGAGTCTGCAGAGCTCAGAGATTTGAAGCTCAAGTTCTGGAGCTACACTCCTGTGTTCAAACCCCAACTGGGTCTCTTAACTGCTGCATAAACTTGGCCCAGGTTTTTAACAATTCTGTGCATCAGTTTTCCTATTTATAAAACGTGCATAGTAATAATAGTATTACTCCACAGGGTGGTTATGAGACTGGATGAATTCAGATATTTAAAGCATCTAGTATAGGACTATATAAGTGTTCAATAATTGTTAGCTATTTTTGCCTTTAATGGTCATCTTAGCAGATGCCAGCTATGAATAGATGTAATGCAAAGACCAGCTTCTTACCCGCTGCTTTCACCAATTCCATCAGACTGCTTATATTCCCTAAAATTTAGAAATTATACCAAGGCGGGAGTGGGAGTAGGAACAAGAGAAAACCCTAAACTTACTAGGAAAAGTTTGAAGTGACTCTATGTGATCAGGTTCAGTTTTCTGCTATAAAGTACAATTATAAATTAAGTTCAGTTTATCTCTCTCTCTCTCTATATATATATGTGCATATATGTGCACATATCTATAAATATATAAATATAGATACACATTTTTTTTCTAAAGCTTATGTGTAGGGAGTAGAAGGGGCTTTTGCTAGGGTTCTTTAGTATTTCTCCAAACCCATGATTCCTTTTAATATTATTTTCCAGACTACACCAATGTGGATAGAGAAATGAGAAAACTTAGCTAAAAAAATAACAAAAATGAGCCTGAAAAATTAAATTACAAGCTAGAGGATACATGGATCTTAAAAGAGTTTTGGGGAGGTTTTTTTGTTTGTTTTTTTGGTAGAAA
>NW_012147797.1:1920020-1922426 GCF_000956105.1 Propithecus coquereli | reverse complement strand
AAAGAAAGAAAGAAAGAAAGAAAGAAAGAAAGAAAAAGCATGTTTCAGAGGGTAAATAAAGCAAGACTGCAGAGGTCTTTAGATCTAGGAATAAATCTATCACTAGAGAGTTTGGCAAAAACATTTTCAAGGCAGTGGGAGAAAAATCTAGTAGAAAGAATGAGTATGAGTATGGGCTAGTGATAGTGGCTGTAAATGCAAATAGAGAAATAGCTGAGAGTATGTCGAGTTGAGGAGAATTGTGCTATATTTTCTTACGTATTTTGCTTAATGGTTTTATGGTAAAAGTTATTTGTACATGTTTAAAAGCTATTGTGAAAGAGCCAGTTGAAAAGGATAGGATGAAAATACAGGAGAGAAAAGGTAAAGCATAAGATCCAGGAGGTGAAGGCAGATTCTAGAATCCAGGGGATAAGTTGTCAGATTTGTCTCTCCTTGTGATGGGAAGGAAGTGGGTAAAGACAAATAAAACCTAGGATTATTTGAAAGGGCAGGTTCATAAGGCTGCTCCTATATGAGAGCTCAATCGTTCAAATATAGCTCTGTCTTGCTACAATATGATGCTATGGAGAAAGGTTAATGTTTTTATTTTGTTTTTTAACTACAACCAAACTAGTCTTCCTCTAGAGTCCATACGCAGCTGTTATCTGAAAAATAAACTAAATACTTTATTCTGTAAAAGCTTAGCCAGAATCATACAATTTCAACAATCCCTTCAGTTTTTCATTTATGAAATGATTCAGCCCTGGTCGTACGTGACATGCTTCTGATATGAGTTATCTAAATGAGTTCCTGAAGCACATACTCTCCGGTGGAGTTAGGGAAAGTGGCAGTCTTTTGCTGATCCTTGGGTCCAAGCTGTCTGCTGTTCATTGGTACATTCCTGCAATCACTGTTGGCCTCCGATGCAGAAATCCATGGTGGGGGACTTCATAGTTTATTCCTTTTGCTCAGGCAATGGTACTAGGAAGTACTTGTCATTTCTCTCGTGCTGATGTGGTTTCCTCTCAGTTCTTGCAAGCTGCCCATCTCCACCCTCTGCTGTGAGATCATTACACTCTCCCTTAGAAACTATAACGCAGTATTTGAGTCTCAACGCAGAGTCTATGCCTCCCAGGAAGTATGAGTGACTTAGGCAAAGCTACATGTTTTACATCCTATTTATTTATTTCCTTATTTGGTCTGGCCAAGCTTGCCAGGTTGCTGTGTGCCAGGTTAATATAGACACATTACTTTTTCCAGAAATGGATCAGAGTCCTTTTGCTTTGCAATAGGTATTAACTACACTTGCTTAACAAATCTCCCCAGTAAACAGCTTCAATGACCCAGAGAATGTTAACAAATTCATTTTTCTGTCACTGTCTTTGTTCCCTGTTGCAATCATTCCCCATGGCGAGGAAAGGGGCAAGATTACTCTTTCTAAATCCTCTTCTCTGATTCTATCTAATCCTTAAGTGAGCTGAGATAGCCTTTTCACCCTAGGAATAAACACTAGGAAATGGGGCCTCTGGGCTTGTTCTTGAAATGATAAATGAGAAAAGCAAAAAAAATTAGCAAATTTTTCCACTGCCTTGCCAAGAGGTACAGTACCAGCCTTCTCCAAGCCTGGATAGATCTAGCAATGAAATATAAATTAATGGGGAAATTAATATAGCAAAGTTTTAAAAAGAAGCATAAAGAGAAGGGGGAAGGTATTATTATCCTATTGACCTGATCGAGGTGAATATTGGAAGCTAGCAATAACCAGGGACCTGGGTAAAGTATAGGCAACAACAGGCATCCTATGAGCCTATTATTGGAAAGTCCAGGGCAGAGCAACACTGTAGGCATAACCAGCAATGATGGCATAAGCCATATCTTAAACAGAAAATCAGGTGCAAGAGACGTAACAGAGCACTATTGCCTTGAGAATAATGTCTAGTTTGTTTCCTAAAGAAACAGGATAGTGAGGCAGCCAGCTGGAAGGGTTGATAGGGTCACCAGCCCAACACAACAAGTGAGCATGTCTTGAGAATTTACAAAAAGTTTACAAAGTGGTTCTTTAGTGTCACCTGGGAGAGTTTTAATGATCCAGGTGCCCAGGCAGTGCCCTATTACATCAGAATCTCTGGTTATATAACTCATGGTTTTAAAACTCCCTGGGTGATTCCAATGTACAGTCAAGTTTGAGAACCACTGCACCAGAGGAAGAAGCCTAAAAAGAGACTGGAAATCCTGCTTTTATGAAGCTGGGGGCTATTTTACTATCATAATCTCTTTTCAATGCGAACACAAACTATTTACAGACTGTAAGATGTTATATTATTCTTATTTTTTTTTCTAAAGCTTATGTGTAGGGAGTAGAAGGGGCTTTTGCTAGGGTTCTTTAGTATTTCTCCAAACCCATGATTCCTTTTAATATTATTT
>NW_012147797.1:1883175-1917085 GCF_000956105.1 Propithecus coquereli | reverse complement strand
TATAGCAAAGATAATTAAGCATCCTGCTAAATGATTAAATAATATAGTAGCAAAAGTTTGAAGCTAGAATTCTCTCAATAATATTGTTTATAAAATAATCCACTTCATAGCCATCTTAATTGATTAACAGGTAATAATAAATGAACATTGTCTATCCGTTGTCAACTCAACAAAGAGTAAGTTCACCTTTAATTTTTGCTGCTTATAAAGTTTATCATTACCTTTGATTTCTGATTTAAAAAGGCAAAATAATACTTTTGGACAAGAAACTGGTGTGTGTTAATCCAGAAAGACTACAAACAGAAATATCAGAAGTTAATTATGTTTTGCTAAGCATGCTTACCATTTTAAGAATCTAAAACTTGTAATTGGAAAAGTCTTGAGGCTTTCAGGCTAAATAAAGGAATATAAAGAATGTCAAGTTGCCTTTAATCTTTATGAGTGGAAAGTGTGAGTGCATCTATTCATTCATGTGTCTAACTGCAATTTTGTGAACACCTCAACTACAAAGACAGATGTCAGTGCTTAAAAGCTTGCCTTTGAGACTACAGGGATTATTGCTTTCTCAGGCATTCAAAGTGGGAAAAAAAATTATGTTCACCGAAAATCAGAAAATGAAGTAGATTTAATGAAAGGTGGGTGGAACAACAAAACATGTTTTAAATGTTTAACTTAAATTTTTAATTTGTCCACCAAATTATCTTCTCTCTCTTCGTTCCCCTTTCTTGTCTCTTTCCTACTTTTCCTTCCCTTCCCCAGCAATTGGGCTTCAGGGCCCATCTGTGCTGACAGCTACACTATACTACACTAAGATGAAAGACTTTAATGGGCAAATAACTTCTATGTTACATATGAAGAATTTTATAGCTCTGGTTCATTCTATAATTAGACTTGAGAAAGAGAATATGATATAAAAAAAATCAAGTCACTTTTAAGTCAGAGAAAAGAATTATAGTTTGTAACTAAGAGGTAGTAGCTCAACACCTGCAAATGACTAACAGGCATGTATCCATTTATTCCTTTTATAGATAAACATTGATTACTTACATGCCAGGTACAATTCTATGACATGATGATGTTAAATATTTTCAGTTAAGTTCTTCTGGGCTCAGTCTTAGTACACATACCTAAATGTGGAGATTATCTATCAGTTTAGTGGGATGCTATAAAACTCAGTCATCCATATAAATTTTCTTGTTTCATATTCCATGTATTTGTCATAGGGAGTGTGAAAAAATATGGAGCAAAATATCTGCTAGCTCTTTTTAACATAAAGAAGTCAAACGCTGGATAATAGTTGCAATCGGAAGAAAAGGGAAACAAAGGTCACAGGTGAGCACCTGGTCATAAACTTGGTAGGTGGTGCTGAATTTCATTGACTTGGGTGGGTAGGGGGCACTTTTGAAACGTGAGGGAGAGGTCCCTTAGTTGAATCACTCTTACTAAAACTTTCCAATGAGCAGGACACATGGAATAACAGGACCTGGACTTATCTTCCTACTACAAACAACTAGAAAACTCAACAAATTATATGAAATAAACATTTTTAGATGTTGGACAATAGGCAGTGCAGGATTATTATTCCTGGAATTAGGGGAACAAATCACAGTAGTATTATGCTTGGAGACAATTTCTGGAATGCAACACAGGAAACGGGAACTCAAACAGAAATCAGTGGTTTTGCTGTGCTGACTACATGGAGATTGGACTTTTAGGATGCTGAGATGACTAGATTTATGGGTTAAAAAACACGAGCTGAGAGGTACACAGAGAAATAATTCTACTAATCTGCTTACAGGTCCCTGAGTTTTAGGAAATTCTAGTCTACGCACATGAAGAGTGAAACCGCAAAAGGCAGGAAAAGAACATCTTTTCTAAGGAAAGAGCAATTACAAGGGAATTTTAGGCCAAGTACTTCCCAACGTTCACATAAAACTGTGAATTATTCAAGCTGTAATCATGCAGAGTGGAGACTAACCAATGTGTGAGACGTTGTGTAGAGACTCCAGAAGGATCATGCCTTCATAATAGGGCTAAACTAAATACTTCTCTAGACTTATCCTAAAAGAATAAAAATTTTAAAAAGGCTAAAAAAGCTTAGAAAGAATCAGAGACTCAGGATATTAGCTAATGAGTCATCAATGGAGTCATCGAAGCCTATTTTCATTTTCATTTGCTTTGGACCTTGTCTTGAGTTTGAGTAGCATGGGAATAGGGAGACAAGGTAGGAAAGGGTGCCTACTCTTCAGGGCCTAAAGATCAGTGGGCTTTGGATCTCTAAACTGGCTCTGTTTAATACTGTTTATTCAAGTTATGGTCTATGTATTTAAGATGTATGAACCTTCTTTTGTCAGCCAAAAGCTGAATGGACAACAGTGAATTGTGGCTTCTGGCAGAGAAGAGCATGCTTCCTTTTATACATGTAATTTAACTCTAGAATCTGAACTCTAAGTATTAAAAGAACATGCTTCCTTTTCTGTGTGCCACATTCTTGTTTAAAGGTTTTTTGATGAAGAGATGGGAGAGTCAGCACAATCCTGAGTGAGACAGTGGGCAGCCCATGGTGGCTCTTTTGGACTCACCAGCCAGAAGATAGAGTGAGTCAGGCTTCTCCACAAAGAGGTAAATCCAAACAAAATCAGGCTAGCGTCAGAAGAGGGGAAACGTTGTTTTTTCTCTTTTTTAAATTTATAAAAGCATCTGTGACAGCTGGCAATAGTATAAATCAGGTACCTAGAATGAGGTTAATCATAGACAAAATAAAAGAATACACCAATTAATTCTCTACTTTTTCAAATTAGATAAGGACCTAGAAACTAGTGATAAAAAAGAAAACCTCAGCTATTCACATGATGTCTTGATTTCAATAATGTAATTCTTTTTAAATTTATTTTTATTTGTTTTTACTTCAGTAGATTTACAAGTATTTTGTTGTTTTTGTATGAATGAATTATATAATGCTGTAGTCATTTCTTTCACTGTATCCATCACCGGAATAGTGTACATTGCATCCAATAGGTAATTTTTATCCCTCAGCCCCCCTTCTTATTTTCCAATGTTTATCACACCACTCTATGATTATATATACCTATTGGTTAGCTTGAACTTATAAGTGAGAACATGTGGTATTTGTTTTTACAATGGTGAGATAGATCACTTAGGATAATGATCTCCAGTTCTATCCAAGTTGCTGCAAAAGACATTATTTCATTCCTTTTTATGGCTGAATAGTAATCCATGGTGTGTGTGTGTGTATGTGTGTGTATGTTGTGTGTATATAAAATCGCATTTTCTTTATCCACTTATTAGTTGATGGGCACTTAGGTTGATTCCACATCTTTGCTATTGTGAATTGTGCTGCAATAGACACTTGAGTCCAGGTGTCTTTTTGATATAATGACTTCTTTTTATTTGGGTAAATACCCGGTAGTGGGATTGCTGGATTGAGCGGAAGGTCTACCTTTAGTTCTCTGAGGAATGTCCATCCTGTTTTCCATAGTGGTTATACTAATTTACATTCCTACCAACAGTATATAAACATTCCCTTTTCACTGCATCCATGTCAACATCTATTATTTTTTTGACTTACTAATAATGGTCATTCTGACAAGGGTAATGTGTTATCTCATTGTGGTTTTAATTTGCATGTTCCTGATGATTAGTGATGATGAGCTATTCCACATGAAAGCATGGATCTAGGCAAAGAAATGACAGTGCTAAAATGGATGAACATGTTGGGGGAATTTTTTTCTTCTTTTTAAAATTACTTAAAGATAATTGGAAAAGATAAGGGTCAACTCTTTCTTATAGCAGAATTTCAATTAATAAATCTAAAAGTAATGAAAAATATAATATCACCATTAGAGTAATGCAGTAATCACTGCTGGAGGCAAGATCCAGCAGTATATGCTAAAATCAGAAGGCAAAAAATTAAGGAGATACAAAGCATTTTATAGCTTTAAAGTATCTCACCCCAAATACTTATTAATTACAAAGGGAGAGATACTAACAATGAAGAAATTTGGAAGACACCACCTTAATCAAGTGGTAAAGGTTAACATAACCACTAATTAGACACATAAACATCTTGTACCCCCAATATGAAGTCTGAAAATGGAAATCACCTCTGTAGTATTTTATCCCCAAATCCATAACCTCAATCTAATCATGAGGAAACATCAAAAACCCACAAATTGAAAGACATTCTGCAAAGTATGTGACCATATGCTTTAAAAGTGTTAAGGTCAGGAAAAAAATAAGGAAAGACTGATGAACTGTTACCGATCGGAGGAGATAAAACAGGAAAACTAAATATGATGTGAGATACTGGATCGGATCCCAGAATAGCAAAAGAACATTAACGAAAAAACCTGATCAAATGTGAAAAAAAGGCCTGTAGTTTAGTTAATAATACTGTACCAAAGTTAATTTCTTAGTTTCAATAATTGTATAGTAGTTTTGCAAGATGTTAACATTATTGGAAGCTGTATGAAAGGCATACAGGAACTCTCCATATTGTCTTTGCAACTCTTTCTGTAAGTCTAAAATCATTTCAAAATATACGGTTAAAAATGCTAAATGACAGTTTAAAACTGAGGGTGGGGCTGTCTGAGAGTTGCAGTCCGGAGCAGGCCTTCCTCCTTTCCACCCTCCCCTATTCCCCAGTTTCTTCCAGGCCTCTGCCAGCAGGCAGGGCCTCAAGCCAGCGGATCACCCCTGTCTGTGATGTAGGCCAGAAGATTCCCTGCCCAGGAGGTTCCCTGCCCAGGATCACAGTCTGAGCCGGAGCACGGCCCTCCCATGGGAGAAGGGTTGCCCCTTAAGCACACTGATCTGCCCCTGAAGGCACACACACCTCAGTAGGCTGGTTCATAAATATCCCTTCTGTGCCCCCCAGCAATACAATCGAGACCTGGGTGTACGGGATCTGGTCTGCAGGCCTGTCCCCTGGGCCCCAGAGATCAATCCCTGACCCTGCCAGGGAGAAGAGTGCTGGTCTCAAGTCACTCATGGGGTGCCCAAGCTGGATCGATGTCTCTCTGCCTCGGGATTTGCCTGGCTCTCCTGGAGTCCCCAGGCAAGCAGCACCTGGGAGGGCCGGTGGGTACGGAGCTCACAGTCTCAATACCCCTCAGTCCACTGTGGGGCCGCCAAAGGAAAGGTCCCGTTCCCTGCAGATACCTCCAGTAGTGGCTAAATTGTCTCTCTGGGCAGCCACGGGGAGGGAAGGGGAAGGGGAGAATGGAGCGATATGGCGCCTGCCCATTGGCTGCGTCTGCAGGCTGGGAGGTGCCCTGAGGGAGCTGGGAGCCTGGTGCCCTGTCCGCAAGGGGCCACCGCTTACAGGCAGCAGCCATCTCTGGGCTGGTGTCTTCAGGTCTCTCCAACCGCTCAGGAGCCACCAGCAGTCTGAGATACAAGGGAGAGGAAAGTTATCTGCTCCACCTACCCTTGTCGCTGGTCTCCAAGCCTCTCAGTCGCCTTTCTCCTTCCAGTTCTCCTCCGCAGCTTCTTCCCATGGAGTCTCCTGTAGTTTCAGGCACCCTTCCTTCTGACCCTCATCTGATCTATGTTTGTCTACCTGTTTATTTTTTTTCACTTTATTCTAAAATCTATCTTTCTTGCAGAGACACTCTGGCTGGTAGATTTTCTCATCCGCCATCTTGCCCCTCCCACTGAAAGCATCCTTGATATCAATAACTCTATCCATTTATGTTAATTCCTTCAAAATTTCCTATAGGATTTGACAAGCATAGGATTTCTTTTAACACATTGAATAACACCATAAAAATTGCACGTATATAAGAAAATTTTTAAAAAAATTTTCAAAAATAATAGTATTTTTTCAATAGAGTAAAGTTTAATTAAAGTATATGCTTACTGTTACTCTTTGACCAAAATTCACATGTTATAATATTATAAAAAAATAATAATTCTTGATTTTTATCTTCCAAATTCAATACTCCACTTAGGAATTCAAACATTTTTATAGGAATATACTCAAATATTTTTTAAAAATCATCAAAGTAAAACAAGAGTAGATGGAATAGGAAGTTATTTCTTTCTTTACCTCTACCCTAGGATGGGAGAAGCCAGGGGGAAGATAAATAAATTCACACAATACAATATACTCATAAAGAGGTTCATATGTTAATGAATAAATAAACATATGCTTAAAGGAAGAGATTTTGACATGATCTCTTTTGGAGTATTTATTTGTAAAAATGAAAGATTTCAAAAATCATTGTCCAAAGTAAAGAAAACTAATTCCAAGAAAAATCAGGGTTATGTGCAGTTGCTAAATTCCAAACTCTCCAAGTTTCCACTTGAAGGAATTTTCTGTGAGCCTTCACCCACCGTAAATCTGTTGCTTTTGGTTGTGAGCCTATACATTTTCATGTTCATTATTATGATATCCTTTTCTGTTCATTCCTCTCTTTGTCATTCCATTTTGTCTTCTATTCTTTTCCTAGTAGTCATACATTTGTTAGAGTGTCGTTATCATTGTGTTCAAAGTAGAATATACAGTCTATAAATCCATTAGGTTTTAGCCAAACAGCATGAGGAAATATAAACATTTTAGCTCAACAAAGTCTTCTAGACTTCAAAAAAGAATCACAATTTACTATAGAAAGAAAAAGGTGAATGCTAGCTAAACATTAATATTTATAATATTCTTAAGCATTTACGGTAAAAAGTAAGGGTGTTACAAGTGTCTACATATATACATGTGTATGTATACAAGGGCATGTACACATGTGTGTGCTTTGTGCAGGTTTTCATATGTGTGTATGTATTTATTTGTGCAAATGTATGTGTGTGGGTACATGTCATATTTTCATAATATGCACACATGTTTGTGGACCAGGGTGTCAACTCATGTATGTGCACATGTTTGTTTTCTTATGTATGCACATGAATAGGTATACAAGGGTATATAAACATGTATGTGTGCAAATGATGTGCACACAAGAACAGGAAAAACTGATTATTATAGCAAGATTCAACATAAATGATCAGTTGTAGCTAATGAACACTTAAGAGAACTATGAAAAAATATCAAGAGCAGTATTAGCCACATTTTATGAGCCATGAGATAACTTTCCTTCATTGGTATTGTTCTCTCGAATCTTCAAGATGATATTTGCATAAATTGTTACTGAAATAAACAGTAGTTTATTTGGAGGGCTTTTTTTGTTGTACCTTGAGATGATTGCAAAAAATAAGTTACAAATCATGAATTTACTTACCTGTTGGAAAAAACTTATGTGTAGTCTCCAATAAACATTTCTAAACCAAGGTTTCTCAAACTGCAGTATACTTAAAAATAATCTGGCATAGGTAGAAATGTTGATTCTTGTAATCTAACCCTTGGGATTTGATAAGCAGAAAAGTAGATTCCAGAAATCTGAATTTTTATGACATACCCTGAGTGATTTTAAAGCAGCTGGCCCATGGATCACACTTAGAGAAAAAGAGTACAGTGCTACAATTTGAATTTTATAATTTTTTCCAGTATGAGGAACTAAATAGAGCACAAAAATATAAATTTCTATATAGTTTCTGCCAAGTATACAAAAATTCTATAAAGTTACTTCTTTCATTACAAATGTTAACATTTGTGGGAATGCCTGCAACTGCTTAATTTTGGCTAGTGAGAAGAGGTGCACATATTACATGTTGCAATACTAAGCAAGGAGGTAGAATATATCAGACTCAAGCAATACACTTCATATAGGCCTATGGAGATTTAGGAGTTTTGATAAATATTCATTAAACAGCTATAATCCCATAAGGTACTTGGACGAAAGGTAAGAGTCAGATTTAACAACACATATTTAAAGTCATTTGGGATCCCAATTGTTAACCATTCATCTCTTGATGAATATTATGGTAGCAGTCAAGTGGAACACACCTGCTGTGCTGTGCTTGAGACAAGTCCACCCTGCCGTTGCACTGACCGCAGTGGAATGTTGATGGCAGCATCAGCTAAGCAGATGTGACAGGAGAGTGGCATTGGCTATAGCAGTCAAAGGAATCTAGAGCCACAAACTGCAAATGAATGTTAAATAACATATTAGACCAGATGTGATGCTTTGGAGCATTCAGCCTTTGAAAGACCACATATTATTTATTATTCCTCAAGGAGAATATGTATTAGTGGGGATATGGAAGTCCTTTGCTGCCAGTTTTTTGTATCATTTACTGTGAACACTAATTCAGACAAACTGCTATTCAACTAAGCCGTGTTTCAGCAAGATCTAAAAACCTTATTGCTCTGTTTGCTTGCTTTCTGTGAAACAGAGTAAAGAGCAAGATTTGTACTAGTGAAATATATTGGGCTCCTTTGGTCCCATATTTATGATCTGTGGATATACAGCAGGTCCCAGGTGAAGAGACGAACTCTGCATGTTGACTATGAGGAAGAAAAGAAAGCCCATCAGCCTTAAGCCTACTAACAACACTAACAGACACAATTTGATAATGTCAACTCATATAAGTCATAGCCAAATTCACCAACAGTTTTATTGAAAGTAATTGGATGACTTCGGATAAACGGAAAATCATAACATAGTATCTGCATAGATTATTTATTTCGCATCTCTGTAAAATCATTTTAATAAAATGTCTTTTAATTAGAGAAAATTATATATCAGTAAGCCAGATTTTCAAAATAAGGGCAAAAATACCATGAATCAATCTCAGATAGTGATATTGAGAATGTTTTTTAACATGGATTTGAAGAAAACTATGATGAATAAAATTATTTCTTGGACCTCAATGTGATCTATGGATTATAGAAAATAGACATATTATATAGTGGAAGGAAGACAATAAATGGTAGAAACTGGCACACAGCTGTGGTGATGTTCCATGAAATAGTAAAATAAATAACACAAATTATATTAAAAAGTAAATATTATTAAAGGTATTAAAGTACATATCAAATATACAGGCTAAAACTGCCCTGTAATTATTTGTTCAAAGTTTTACCAACTTGTTACTTATTTTTATGAATGTTGTATTAGTCTTCTCCATAGAAAAGCAAACAATAGGAGATACATATATTTGTGTATTATATGTTATTATATAACCATTTATATATATTATAAGAAATTGGCTCATGCAATCATGGAGGCTAAGAGGTCCCCAGATCTGCGGTTTGAAAGCTGGAGACCCAGGAGAGCTGAAGGTGTAGTTTCAGTGTGAGAGCTGACAGGCTTGTAACCCATGAATAGCCAATGTTTCAGTTTAAGTCTAAAAGCAGAAAAAGACCAATGTCCCAACTCAGTAGTCAGGCAAGAAAAGTTTCAAAATCACACCTCTAGCCCTGGCTTGGGTGAGGCAAAGTTATTACTTGTAACCAAAATGTTTGTACCCCCATAATATCTTGAAATAAAAAATAAATAAATAAATAAATAATAAAAAGTTTTCTCTTTCTCACTACAGGGACAGCCTTTTTGTTCTATTTAAATCTTCACTCGATTGGGTGAGGCCCACACACATAAAGGAGGACAATCTGCTTTATTCAGTCCATAGATTAGAATTAATTTCATCCAAAACCACCCTCAGAGACACAACCAGAATAATTTTTGAGAAAATATCTGTTACCTCAGGATCTACTCAAGCTAACACATATAAGTAACCACCAAAAGTATATTTATTTATTTTTAACTTATTCACTCAACAAGGACAAACATGCTGTACATTTTGGGGAACAAAAAGAGAACAAAGCCACTGCCCTTATGGAGCTTACATTTTAAAGTGGCTGGGAATAAACAAGATAAACAAGCAAAATATAATGGGTCAGAGATTTATAATTGCTACTGAAGAAAATAAATCAGGGACACTGCATGTATGTCTTCAAGGTTTGGAGGGGATGAGTTGCAATTTTAAACAGTGGGCCAGGGAATACCTCATTGAGATGCTGAGATTTAAGCAGAGATTTAAAGTGCTTGAGGAGAAAATTATACGGATTTCTGCAGGAATAGCATTTCAGTCAGATGGAAGAGCAAGAGAAAAGGCCATCATAAAAGCAATGCCTGGGGTATTTAAGAAAGGCAAGGAGGTTGCCGTGGAACAAGCAAAAAAAAAGAATACTAGGAAAATAATTCAAAACAGCAATAACAACAGCAACAACAGGTCAACAATGAATGGATCAGATCACGTAGGGCTTTGCAGTTTAATATAATTTAAGACTCTTGGCTTTTTTTTTCCTAGTAAGAAGTAGAATTCTCTTTTGTTAGCTTTCATATAAATCTTGATTATTTAGAAAGGCATATCAATTCTTCTCATCACTAAAAAACAGTAGCTCTGTGACTTGTTCGAAATGTCTGTAATTGTGCTAGAAGCCAGAAACATAAGAGTGGAAAAATGAGACACAGTACTTTCCCTCACTGAGCTGACATTCTTGTTGAAAGACAACCATTTATAAGAAGCCACAATTATTTAAGGAAATTCTATGAGAGGAGACATTATAAGGTGCTTTGTTAGCACATAGGAGAGGCTTCTAACTAATCACAGTTTTTTCCCCAGGGGAAGTGACATCCAAGTTGAGACACAAAAGATCTGTATAAGTTAATCAGTCACAGAGAGAGAGAGAGGAGAGGGGTGTGTGTGTGTGTGTGTGTGTGTGTGTGTGTGTGTGTGTGTGTATGTAAGACGTCTGTGAAGGCAGAGGTGAGTGATAGAAAGAAGGTACATCATGTTGGAAAGTTTACATTGGAGAACATGCATATTTAAGAAAAGAAGAGAGAGTGTTAAAGAGACTGAGAGGTGGGTAGAAAGTGCTAGGTTGAAATTGGAAAGCTGCGCAGGATCTTGATGTGTCTTTATTTCTCTGATTATGCACAGTAACCCGAGGTCACTAGGAAACACAAAACGTTTTATAACTAAATAGTAATTGTTTCCATTTTAATTCAGAAAGATCGACTTGGCTACAGAATGAGTTATGGGGGAAAGTAGTAATCAAACTGTTGAAGTATTTCAGGCAAAATGTGATAGAGGCCTCTATTCGGCAGTGAACAAAAGTTAAGGAAGGTGAGGGAGATAGATCTTGGGTATTAAAGAATTAAAAAAATATTGTAATACTCAGTGAATTGTTTTTTGGGCAGGACAGTAAAGAAGGATGATTACATGGTGTCTGCTTGGGCAACTAGCATACAGTGCCATTACTGAGATAAGAAATGCTGGAGGTTGATTCCACATCTTTGCAATTGTGAATTATGCCGCAATAAACATTCGAGTACTATTATCCTAAGTGAAGTATCTAAAGCATGGAAAAACAAACACCGCATGTACTCACTATTAAATTGGAACTAACCGATGAGCATACATGTTCATAGAGGGAAGTAAAACTCAACAGAAATCAAGCAGGAAGGAGGGGGGAGGGGGATGGGTGAAAACCTACCTAATGGGTACCATGTACACTATCTGGGTGATGCACACACTTTTAACTCTGACTCAAGCATTACAAAAGCGATCCATGTAACCAAAAACATTTTACCCCCATAATACTTAGAAATAAAAAAAATAAAAGAAATCCTACTGGAAAAGCAGTTCTGTGAAGAGAAATTAAGTTCAGTCTAAGAGCCTTAATTTACACACTTAAGTGGTTATGTTAAAAATGCTGTTGGATAGATGGGTTTGAAGCTATGGAGAAATGTCTGGGAGAAGATATGCATTTGCAAAGCCATGGTAATTTAAGGCAACGGAATAGATAAGATTGCTCAGAGACTGTGTATAAAATTTGAACGTAAGAGAAACTCTGGTGGAACTTTTAAGAATCCAAATGATTGAGGGATTAAAAAGAAGAAGAAGTAACTGTAAGGAGACACCAGAGGTATAGAAAGATATTTAAGAAATTATGATATCTCAAAAAAGGATGACAAATATTTTTAAAAAGGAGAGAATGGCCAATGTTTGTAAATACTCTCGAGAAGTCAAGTTATGTAGGAACTACAAAGTCTCCATTGTATTTTTGAAAAGCCATTATTAGTAGCGTTGTGGAAAGTACTTTCATTGAAATGGTGTGGACTGCAGGGTTGAAGGGTAAGTGCAGGGAAGCAGAGAGCTGCTATAAACTGCTGTGGTTCTCATATTTTAAAGGTTTGAAAAGGAGTCCTGTTGCATTCATCGGCCGGCATATAAAGTCTCGATTAAGTTCACAAAAAAAATGGCATAAAGTTATTGTTTACATCTTCTAAATGGCAGGCATCAGATCACATCCGGATGCGTTTGGCCCAGAAATAAGGACGATGTCAGCTGGAGAGGAATGCGCTCAACTCTAGCAGACAGCTTGACTGCTGTGTGTTTTGCCAGTAGCATACCTTACTACCCAGGGCAAACTCTTCAGATAATTACAAACACAAAGTCTGCAACTCCAGCCAGGGTCGTATTTCAGAAAAACCGTCTATGAAGAGCAGGAAACTCAAGTTTGCCAAGCAAAGGGGCCAAGAGTAAAGTCGATGTTGTTCCAATTGGGTCACTGCCAAGGAAGGCAAGCTATAGGGGGACTGGGAAAGTTTGAGACTCTAAAATGTCAGGGCAATAGATTACATCCAAATAGGTGAACCATGGAGCAAGACAGAATACTATCAAACACGATGCTAAGGAATAGAACAGCAGGAAACCAGGAGACAAATTATGTCTGACAGGAGAGGAGCAGAAACCTCATCTGTGTTCTGAGTCATGGGCCAGAGCCTTAGCTCTGCCATTCCAAAATGTCAAAGGCAACATTTCCAACAATAAACTCAGATAAATGAATCTCCAAACACCAGCTTCCCTGAGTCCCTGTACCCTGATCCACCCTATCTATGGTTTTAATCTTTAGATTTGAGGCCAAAGGATTTCTTTTTTTCTTTTTTTGAAAAAGGGAGGGAGAGGTGAATAAGGGGGAAAGGATTTATTGCACCTTATACAAGTGAGTGACAGGTGATTGTTGAAAAATACAAATTATTCCTGACACTTAGAAAAATCAGACAGATGAGATTAAACAACCTAGCAATTACACAACTAGGAGAAAATATCAAAAAAAAAAATTTATATATTTGTAAAGGCAAAATCTGCTTCCTAAAGGGAAAAAAAATACTCCAAGGGGTCTCATAACTCAGTACTCGCAGTTGATTCCATTGTTATCTTGTCATCAATAAGATGATGTTGAGCAAAGTGATAAAGATGATCATGAAAAAAAAGTTCTCCTTAGAAGATTGAAAGGTGACAACTACTTTGCAGTTGTCCACACCTGATATGAAATCAATTTTTAAGTCTCATCTCAGAAGCCAACAAGTTTTAAGCATTGTTCCTCCAATGGGAGAAGAAAGTCATATTTTAAATTTAATCATATCATTCTAGGTAAATATTGAAGCTAGTTCAATTTGGAACTACTTTATTACTTATTTAAAAAATAGGGGAAATATATGTCAAAATAGATTTAAAAAGTTATCATTTTCTAGAAATGAGAACAGCAGCTCATGGAAGATGTGTAATGTATTATTTCCCAAGATGTACAAAAGAATATGCATGAGAAATTACAAATGACAAATATTCTTAATAACAAGTGGCCTAAATTGAAACAAGTAATCCTCAGGCCTTGAAAAAAGATCAGAAGCATCTATTGTATGTGCTTAGGATAAATTGATATAAATGAAAATAATAATGAATAGCATGTCAGGTAATGAAGTGAATATTTTGACCACTTTGTTTAGCACAATATTGATACGGTTCTTTTCTAATAGACATGTGATCAGCAAGGATTATGGATCTTTGTGAATGTGTCAGGTAGTAAATATATACATATATATATATATATATATATATGTACATAACTATACATAAGAGTTTTGACACTCCACAAAAAAACATTTGGGTAGAAATACAGCCTCATCTCATTTATTTAGATCGATTGTAACTAAAGATCTCATTTGCTCTGTTATTAATAATAAGAAAGAAGTATCTTTCTACTGAGGTTTCTTCTCATTCCAAAGAATTCCCCAGCTTTGCCATCCACATGTGGTCTGACCAGACCATCACCAGACTTAATTCTCATTGTCATGCTTATGAAATGCTAAAACCAGACAATCAGAAGGTGCTGCAGAGGACTCTGTTGCATTTATGAGTACATGTCCCTGCCATTCCAGATTCTGACTAGGGTACAGAGGTGCTCCAATCTGTCCACCAATACTACAGCTATCTGACACCACCATGCCCTGAATTTGTTTTTCTAAGGTCAACTCTTGACCTCTGAGCTAGGAAAAATTCTTCAAGACATTACATGTCCTCCATCTTAAAACATTCCCATCAGATTGAGGTTGATATCTCAGCTCATTCTCTTAACCTCCCAAACCTCCTATTTATGTCAACTACCAATACTCATTATTATTTCACTCATTAATAAACTTTTGTCTTATGAACAAGCTGTCTTGCCCCCTAGGTGTGTCATTGTTCTTGGCAAGATCAGCAGCCATGTGGCTGGCCCCTCAGCACCTGGCCTTTCATTTCCTTTATTTGCCCATTTCAAATGGCATTTTTTTCTGCTCTGTCTCACAACCACTCCCATGGTTGTTATCTTTTGGAACTTGTGATTATCAAAAGCTACAGCGTTAAGTCAATTTTCCAAACCTAATATCACGCTCTCTGATCAGTTTTTAACATTCATCCAGATTTCTTGTCCATGAAACTCTTTAATCTGTTCTACAAAGTTCTGTTTGATCAAAAATAAAGTCCTGTGCTCAGGTTGAACCCACTCCTTGCCCACTGGAACCCAGGCTGTCTCACCTATTCAAGAACTTTGTTCCACTTACCCACCCTGTCTTACATCAATTTTACCTATCTACCTGATTATTTCCATTAACATGTTGTCATACTTCCCTCTGAAAAAGCAACATAGAAAAACAACAAAAAACTTCCTTGATTGCACATACCCTTTGCTCCTCTTAAAAGCAAAACTCTTTAAAGGACATGTATAATTATTAACTCTATCTCTTCTCCTCCCATTTCTTTTGATCCCTTTCCAATTAAGCTTTTGTCTGAACTGCTCTACAGAAACTTCTCTTGGCGATTTCTCCAATGTGAAAAAAAAATTGTAGAACTTCTGTGATATTAATTCATCCTTGACTAGAAATTTCAATTGAAACCACAGATAACAGACTTCAACTAACATAAAATTTGAAGGATCTTGACACAGATGCTTGGAGAAGACACTGCTATCATTTAGTCTAAATATCTGGTACTGGTGGATAAGTAAAAAATTTTTCAAATCATTGCATACATTTTTTTCATAAAATTTAAGTTAAATTTATATTTTCTGTACCTAACTTCATAGAGTTAAGTTTGTGTCTAAGAGTATTTGCTAACAAATGCAAAACAGAAAAAACTTTCAAGTAATGATAAAAGGGTTATTTTAACGTTTCTAAAGACTGTGCATGTAAACTTTGAAACTGTTAAGGTTTATTACCGGAAATGACTTTTGTTAAAATATGTCCTATAAAAAATATTTAGCTCATTGAGAGTTGGAAAAATGTTTGCTATAGGAAGTTATGATAGTTAACTCACAATCCATATCACTGACTTTCTCTCACTTTATTAAGTGGCTTGACTTTACTTATGAGTCAGTAAGCATTTAATACCCTTTCTTTTCACTTTCTCCCTAAGTCCATTAGTAATAAAATTCATGATTCTAAGAAAGCAATAAAAATTGAGTTTTTCCCTATCAACAATGACTTCTACTTTACCAAATCTAATGGATAATTTTTAATTCTTACATAACTTATGTGACTTCTTAGTTAATCATTTCTACTTTCCCAAAAAGCCTTTCTTCACTTGCCTCATGTTCTGCTGATTTTCCACTGTCCATATTGGCTGCTCCTTCTTGGGCTTCTTTGTTGGAGCCTCTTCATCCTCCCCAACCGCCCCTGGGGATCACACATAAAATCTCTTCACCCAGTTGTGTGAGTTCAACATTATCTATACCTTTCGAATTTAATATCTCTGGGACTCACTTCTTCTCTGAACTCCTGGACCATTTCCCAAACACTACTCAGTATCTCCCCTTGACATCATAGGCAGAATTCCTATTTTTCCTATCCGCATATATCCCAAATCCAAACCTCCCATTTTTCTAATCTCAGTGGCACTTTCTTTCTTTCAGTTACTCAATTCTAAAATCTAGGTGATATCACCTACTCTATCTCTCACACTCAATATCAACATATCACAAAATTTTATCCCCTCTACATCTAAAATGCATGCCCAATCTGACTGCTTGTTCTAACCTTCACACTCTCACCATGGTCTAAGCTGCCATCATTCCTTGGCTGGACCATGAGCACCCTTTCATTCTATCCTCAATCATGAAACCCCAGTGATTCTTTTAGAACCTAAGTCAGATCATTGTACTATCCTGTTTAAAACCATCCAGGGGCATTTCAATGCATTGAAAATAAATCCTAGTTATTGCTATGGCCTATGGGGGCCATGAATGAATTGGCAGGCTATCTCTTAAATTCTAGCCATATGAGCCTTCTTCTGCCCCTCAAATGAGTCTGTATTTACCTTATTTCCTTTGAACTTGTTATGCTCTCTGTCCTGAAATCTCTTTTTATAGTTATTTTCCTGGATAATTCTCTCAGTTTATCTCTTTTTGAATATTATCTCCTCAAAGTGGCCTGCCCCAGTGTTTCTTAAGGAAAACTCCATCAATCTCTGTCTTTAGAACCTGCTTTATCTCTTTAAATTCAATTAAATTCTAAAATTACAATTCATTTTTAAATTTTATTTAATTACTTTACATCCATCTTCATCACAAGAACCTAAGGGACTTGATCTTTTGACTCACTGCTGTATACCTGCACTTAGAACAGTGCCTGACACTAACTAAAAGCTTAATAAATACTTAACGGAATGCATGGCCTGACCACCATCAACTTCCATGTACTCTCCCCTCTCACACTAAGTTCCAGCCAGACTTGTCTCATTTTAATTCACTTACCTCATTAGTCTCGTTGTTTCAAAACCTTTGCTAATATGCTCTCATCTGACTAAAATAATCTACCTTTTCCCCAATATATTTACTTTTCATAGTTGAGTTCTCATATTTCAAACCTTTTGCTTAAATATTACTTCTATATTAAGGTCAGGCATGACTACCAATATCATATCTGTTGTTCACACTATTCTCTTATGTAATTATTTTGTTTTTATTCATGGTATTTGCTATTATTTGCTTTTTTCATTGCTTAATGTCTATTTCCTTCATATTAGAATAATCTTTCCTATGGTTTGAATGTCCTCCTCCCAAAAACCATGTTGAAATTGAATTGCTGTTGTGACAGTATAAAGAGGTGGGATCTTTAAGAGGTGATTACGTCAGGAATCATGACCTGGATTCATGAATGGATTATTGCTGTTATTGTGAGAGTGAGCACCTGATAAAAGGATAAGTCTGACCCCCATTTTTCTCTCCGTCTCACCATGCGATGCCCTCCACCATGGGATGGCCCTTGTCAGATGCTGGTGCCATGCTCTTGAACTTTCTAGCTGTCAGAACTGTGAGCCAAATAAACTTCTGTTCTTTATAAATTGCCCAGTCTATGGTATTCTATTATAGCAGCAGAAAATGAACTAAGACAACTTCCATATAAATAGCGATTGTATCTGCATTATTCACCAATGTGAATATCAATGAGGATAATGCCAGGGCAGAAATTATGCACTCCAAAGGTAATTCTCACATCAGTCACCTGTTATGCCAAGACAAGCTTATCTCATAAACTTTTAGGCCCTTTTATTTTATCTTATTTTATTTTGTTTTGTTTTTTACCAACCCCATCTACAAGTCTACAGTCTCTATTCTTCCTTTCTTCAATGAATTTTAGTTTTGTTCTTTACTGTCTTTCCTTATTCTTTCTTATCCCTGCTGTTGAAGTCACCCCAAACTTAGGAAATAGAATATAGAGTGTCCATCACATCCTACACAGAAGAATGACATGTGCAATATGACATGGGGCCTACTTCCTCTTATAGGACTGTGTACATAAAAAGAGAGACAGAAATGAAGAGGATCTATTACTACCTAGTTCTAGGATAGTGAATGCCTTTTTTCTATTCATGCATAACTAAAGCAATCACCCAAACGGTCCCTTAGAACAATGGTTTTCAAATATTTTTAAAGGATGCCCCACAGCCTTTAATATGTTTTACATCACAGCCCAGTACATACCCAGGTAAGCAATCATTTATATCTGCACACATGAGCACAATCTGAAGAAGTTTTATAAAAATATTCCCTTATACACACCCATGCACTCATATTTTTACTTCTTTTTTCAATTTTTTTCTAGTTTATTTTTAAAATGTAGTTAACCCACTAAGTTAATTTCATGACCCACTAATGGATTTGAAGCCTCCTCTACATTTACATTTGAAAAGCATTACTTTTGAAGATATAGAAGATCCACTCCTAGACTACAGGATAATCTCAGGTCTCTGCCACTGTAGGAAGCAGTTGGCTGACTCTAATTTGAATATATACACACACATTTAGCTACATAAACACAAACATAAATATGTGTCTTAATACTAGTCCTTGCAAATTACCTTTAAAAAGGAAGGACGGTGGTGATTCCAACATAGAAGCTTGTTATAGTGTTCTCAGTATCGTTTAAATGAGACTGGTTTCACGGCAAAGGAGGATTTTATAGCAGCAGTAAGCATTTGGGGATTGAGTCATGTGGTCTGCCAAGCAATCTCTGCTGGAAGACACTAACCATTAAGTTGTTTAGGCTTACTTTTACCCAAAACTATTATGAAATAGACCTATAAAATTCAGATAAATCTAGAGTTTATGACCTGTCCTCTAGGCAAAACAATAATCAAATCTTTATGTTTTTCTCTGTAATTCTCCCAACTACTCAAACTATATTTCCCTGAAAATGTAATGTTGGGGGTCAGAAAGCAACACCCCAAAATAATAGCCTCAGATGCAAAAGTTTCTCTCTGACTTTCTCCTGCCCTCGCTTCTCTCAGTCCCACTCTCCCCCTGGGCTAGTCAGAAATTAGAATCCCTCTTCCCTATGGCAGGTCACAGAAACCAGAACCCCTTTTCCCCAAAGCCAGCCATAAAACCTAAAAATATTAATCTAATGTTCCCCCCACTTTCTGTCTAAAATCTTTTGTAGATCATAAGACCTCCCCTCTGCCCATTTCAGAGTATCCTGCCCCATAACCCAGAAGGAAAGAATGCTGCACAGAGAAGACAAGAAGAATCTAAACAGCCAGGCCTTGCTGGTTTTTCCAACTCAGCCTATTAGCGTGAGATAACCTTTTTGTCCTATTATACTTCTACACAGCTGTCCATATTTTGCTGAACCTAAACATTAAAATGGACAGTTTCCCCTATATCTTTGGGTCTTTATTTTTAAGGTTCCTGTGCCATGTACACTAATGATCAAATAAATTAATGTGCCTTTTCTCCCATCAAACTGCCTTTTGTCAGTTGGTTTTCTGAAAACCTTAAGAGGAGGAAGAGGATGTTTTCCCTTGGCTCTTACAGTAAAAATCAACTCGATAAAAATTAAGGAAAAAAATAGAATATGCTTAAAAAGTTCACTTAAAAATTATGCTTGTTGTCCGGGCGTGGTGGCTCACGCCTGTAATCCTAGCTCTCTGGGAGGCCGAGGTGGGCGGATTGTTTGAGCTCAGGAGTTCGAAACCAGCCTGAGCAAGAGCGAGACCCCCGTCTCTACTAAAAATAGAAAGAAATTAATCGGACAACTAAAAATATATAGAAAAAATTAGCCGGGCATGGTGGCACATGCCTGTAGTCCCAGCTACTCGGGAGGCTGAGGCAGGAGGATCGCTTGAGCCCAGGAGTTTGAGGTTGCTGTGAGCTAGAATGATGCCACGGCACTCTAGCCTGGCCAACACAGTGAGACTCTGTCTCAAAAAAAAAAAAAAAAAAAAAAAAATTATGCTTGTTTACTCAAGAACAAAGGTAAAAACATTATAAAATTTTTACTAGAAATAACATCATTAAGCTGTGAAATAAATTTATTAACCATATTCAATTTCATATTCAAGATTTCACCTGTAAAGCATTACCACTAAAAGACATCGTTTGATATCTTTGCTCCTGCTCTTTCCCACTTTTGAAAAGTTCTGTTATTTTAGGATCTACCACTCTTAGGGCAGACTATGATGTGATTGTTTAATTACAGTGATATAAAACTTCAGAATACAAAAGTCCAAGATCTGTTAGTTTTTCCCCTGGTCTTTATTCCCCCTATATTAGAATCCACAAACAATAGGTGAATGTTATCCACGCTACTTTCTGCCACCTGCCCTCCAGTTGAAAACATCAGTTGTATAAAGAGTCAATGGCCTGAGCTGGTTTTGGTTTCTTTTGTTGGGAAGTGGTTATCAAAGGAGACTGCCTAACATTTATGGCCAAAAATCTCCAGAAAACTTCTGAGATCCCACTCTAGCAAATGGAGTGAGTGAAATGACCTCTGTCTTTTTTTAAAGCAATCTTTTCTAAATAAGAGCTTGCTAGATCAAGATAAAACTTACTCATAAACAGTCTATGACAAAATTGCATTTGGCCTCCTAATGTGGCAAAGTATTATCAGATCTTTTGAATTTTCTTTGGCAAATTTTGGAAAACAAAGGAACACAACTTTCCCTAAATATATAAGGGATATATACATATAAAAGGGACAAGTTGGTAGGATTTCTGAAGTAAAGATATTCAAATAGAATATTTGTTCATATTGCTAAATTTCTCTCAGTGCTTAGAAGTAAACAGAAATTTTAAGCAAATGGCTCTTACAAATGAGATAATCACATTATCAACACTTTATTTTTTAAGAAGAAAAATTCATTAAAGGATCAGGCAATGTAGAATTGGGGATTTTTCTGGAATCTCACGTATACCAATTTTCTCAAAATGTGTTCCTTGGAAGATTAGTACCTTGGTATGCTAATAGGCATATAAATGAAAGAATTGGTCAATCTAATGCAGTGATTCTCAGAGTGTGCTCTACTGACTGCTGAGGTTCCATGGGTACAGTCAGGAGATTCATCAGGTTAAAACTGATTTCATAATTATGCTAACATATTATTTGTTTTTTTGTGTTTGTTGACATCTTCATTGATATCAACAAACTGCAATGATAATCAACTGCTGGTAGGATTTCAAGTATCTGCAATGATACTCAAACTGTAGTCATTATATTCATCATGTATACATTGAATGTCATATATTTACAGTAGATTAAAAATAATTTCACTTAAAAATATACTTGATTAAGCATTAAAAATACTAATTTTTTAAAATCTTGCCCCAGGAGTACGTCTTTAAAATATTCTGAATGACAGTATGAGAAGTACACACAGATCCTTTCTGCTGTATAGTGAAGTACAATATTTATATTGCAGAAAAACACTTGTGTGATTGAGTTGCCATCTAAACTAGCCATTTCTTAATTGTAATTGAACACAATTTTTACTTGGAATGAATGACTGATAGGCATACTTGGGTGTTTGGCAGACATTTCTATAAAACTCAAAAATGAATATAATACACCTGTCTTTTCAGGGAAAACAACTGCCATTATGACTAATGATAACATTTAAGATTTCAGATGAAAATTAGAATTTTGGAAAACATGTATCTGTTGCTGTGTATTCTAGAGTTTCCCAGCAACAAAAGTCTTTTTGGAGTGATTGGTGGTAATTTAATAAGTATTACTTTTGTTACTTTTTTATATTACATAATGATATGCTTTGACATAGGAAAGATCACTAATACTCATTGAATCAATATTTTCCAACTGTTCAGAGCATGATATTGCAGAAGTATGCATGGATTCAGATCTACATGAGATAGGTCAGTGGATTTTAACATTTATAACTAGGAAATAATTCAGAAATCCCAATCACATTGCAGATTATGATAAGACAGTTCATAGAAGAAAAAGTCTGAAAAATAATTAACATGAAAGATGCCCAATAAAATGTTTCACACTCATTAAATTTTCAAAAATTAAGTCATACAAAGCAAGGATGGGCAAACAAGAGCTTCCTGTACTGCATGTGTCAGTACTATGGGCAGCAGTTTGGCAATACCTAAAGATGCTGAAAATGTACATACTTCATGGCCCAGCAATCTCGCTCTTTGGCTTACATCCAAAAGAAATTCTGGCATACGTGCATATGAAGACTTCTTATTGCAAGTTCCTTGCACATAATAGTGAAAAATGGGAAACATTTCAAGTGTCACCAATAAGGAAACGAATATGGAATTTATAGTATATTTGTTGGTGGAACACTTAAGAGCAATTAAAATGAATAAGTAAGATTTATATTTAACAGCATGGATAGAGCTCGAATAATGTTGAGTGAAGAAGACAAACAGATTGAAGGATACTGCATAGTATATGATGCCTACCAAACACAATGCCATATATTATTTATAAATACATGTACATAAAGTAAAAGTAAAAACATGGTCTGAATATGTATGAAATTTAATGACAATAGCTGTTCTGAGAGTAGAGGATCTATGTTGTACATATTAGGGATTCCAAATTTGCCTGTGTTATTTACTCATTAACAAAAGAAACTGATGTTAAAATTCTTTAAGACCTATGTATTTTGATATTGATTGCATAAAAATTGTTATAGTATTTTGGTAATATAATATTTTGTAAAAACATCTAAATGAATAGTAATAAAGGGAATATGAGTTTTAAGTTGTAATTAAGCATTCTTGAACTATACGTGAAAAAATGATTGCAAGGGAAAACTAATTGCAATGGAACAACTAATAAATGACAAGAATCAAAAGCCACCAAACTCAATATAATAACTAAAAGCTAGGGGTTGTGGTGGAGGGTAACAAGGAGGGAGGAGAGGAAAGGAGGAGAGAGGATTCAGAATAAATTTAAAGCATTCTATCAGTATTCTCTTATTTAAATCTTACCAAGATAATCTTCAGGAAAGCAAAATGTCAGGATAAACAGAAATCCAGGGAGTTAAAAGAAGCCCCAGTGTACAACATGTTCTTTTGCTTTTAGAGCATTTGAACATGGAGTTTAGTTTTGGCAGACCCAAGTAGGGAAGACTGAAGTTAAGACTTAGGGGGAGACAAGTAGGAAATTCTCCACAGAATAAGCTGATACTTCAAAGGGTAAGAGTGAATCCATGGCTCGTGTAGTACAGCACTGGGGATACTGTTCATACAGTATTCTATGTATGTGGTGCCTGCTGGGTCTGTGGCAGTTTGGAGAGAGAGAAGTAAAAATGTCCCCACCCCCCACCTCTTAACAAAGGTTGTAGAGATTGAGGTGAGATAGGGAACCAGCAGGTCCTGCTCGATAAGGAGTTAAAAGACGTGAACCAAGGTCTTTGATAAAACAGGAGGCAGCACAGAGCTGGCCAAAACCAGCTAGAAGCAAGATGGCTATAAAAAATGACCTCAAGTTACCCTCACTGCTCATTATACCCTGTCTATAATGTATTAGCATACTAACAGAAACTCCCGTCAGCACCATGACAGTTTACAAATTCCATGGCAACTCCTGGAAGTTACTCTGTATGGTTTAGAAAGTGGAGGGACCCTCAGTTCCAGGAACTCCCTACCCTTTCCTAAAAATCTTATGAATAATCTTCCCTCTACTTAACATAAAATTAAATAGAAGGTATCAAATAAGACCCCAGACCCTCACAAAGTGCTACTCTCTGTTACTCTAATATATAGCCACTATCCTGTCCACAGAGGACCAAAGGGTAACCTCCTTTCTTGTTACTTTTCTTACTTCAATAAACTTGCTTTTGCCTTACCGTGTCATCTCACTCTTGAATTCTTTCCTGTGCAAAGTCAAGAACCCACTTGGCCTTCAGGCTGGACCCCAGTTTTGTAGTCCACTTTCCTTTATCACAGGAAAAAATAAAGATTCAAGAAAGCTGTGAATATGTATGAATTTAAGTAAGCAATAGCTACACAAAAGTACAATAGTAACATGTAATAGGAATAAATAGAGAGGAAGCTAAATGAAGTGATGTTATTAATAATAGTATGGTAAGTTCTCATATTATTTGGAAGAAGAGTAAAAGTACCAATTAATCTTTGGCTTTGATACATTCAAAAAAGCAAAAGAAAAACTGAGAATTCTATATGATAGAAAAGTGGTTTTGTTCAACTATCGTAGCTCTCAATATGTACATATGAATATGCTTAACCAGCTGTTGACAGTAGTTTTCTCTAGGTGGGAAGGGATGTGGGAGCAACATGCTGGGAGGCAAAAATTAATGTGAGCCAATATGTTTTAAAGTAACTGGTATGTGTATGTATGTGTGTATTGAGAAATGGATAAAAGAATGATCACTAAAATTAATGTTATTCCTCTAACAGATATCGTTGGATACCATTCTCTAAGCACTATTCTAGGTGTTTTACTAGCGTGATAAGAAAAAGACATGCTTTCTAGGAGAAAACTTTCCAGAGAGTTATCATAGAAAAGGAGAGTTTCAGATGATTTTTCCTTTTCTTTCTAATTTATATTTCGATGAGAAAAAATTAAAAAATAATTAAAAATAAAGCCACCTGCATTAGAAATAAACAGTAAGTATTTGTTTTATAAATTGTATTTAAATTTGAAATGAAAATAATCAATACTGTCAGCCCTCCATATCTATGGGCTCTACATCCATGGATTCAACCAACTATGAATCAAAAATATTTTAAAAATGGAAATAACTAAAAAACAACAATACAACAATAAAAAATAATTCAAGTAAAAAACAGTATAACAATTATTTACATAGCATTTATGTTGTATTAAGTACTATAAATAATCTAGAGATGATTTAAAATATATGTGAGGATATGCACAGGTTGTATGCAATTACTACACCATTTTATGTAAGGGACTTCGGCATCTGCCGATTTTGGCATTATAGGAGACCTGGAACAAATCCCCTGCAGATAATGAGAGATGGCTGTAGTTATTGCTTTCATTTTAAATAATTAAATAATGGTAATTTAGCATCATTAGAACATCTAAGACCATCACCACAAAACAAATGTCCAGTTTAGGCAAATGTTTTAGGAAGGTGATGGTCTCAAACAGTGATGTGAGAGAATGTAATCTGGCACTCATTTTCTGGATGGCAAGGCACATGTGATAAAAACTTTTGCATGTAACAGTTTACCTATAGAAATAATCTAGGATAGACACCGTGGTTTGTGAAAGCAAAT
Source organism: Propithecus coquereli (assembly GCF_000956105.1). NCBI lineage: Eukaryota > Metazoa > Chordata > Mammalia > Primates > Indriidae > Propithecus > Propithecus coquereli. The sequence goes on along the minus strand of NW_012147797.1, from coordinate 1,891,830 downwards.
TTTGGGAAAAAAATCTATATGTCCAAGAATTGAATGTTACAAATATTGTAATACTATACAGGAAAAAGTGATGTTCCATATCAGAGATCAATATACTGCAGCATGTGGACCAAATTTGGCCCACTGCCTGTGTTTATAAATAAAGTTTTATTGGAAAATAGCTATGCCAGTATGTTTAAATGTTGTCAATGTCTGCTTTTGTGCTATAATGGCACAGTTGAATGGCTGTAATAGAGACCATGTGGCACTTAAAGCCTAAAATATTTACTATCTGGTTTTTTTATAGAAAAGATTGCTGACCCTTTGTCTTGAGGAATACAAAATATATATTTTTTCAATTTAATGTAAAAATAAAAAATATATTTTCACTTTATCTGTATCATATGATCCCTCATTTTTCTCCTGTGAGGTATGCATACAAAACATGCACATTCATAAACACATAGATAACATCCATCGAGTAGTATGTGCCAAGTATTTGCTTAAGAAATTTATGTGTATGATTCATTTGATTCTCAACTCAATCTTATGCATTATTACTCCTCTTTAAAAATAAACTGAGGCTCTGAGAAATCATATGATTGGCACAAGATGACTGAACTAGTTAAGTGACAGAAGTGGAATTTAAAAACTTCCACATACTTATTCTTCTCTATAACTGGCAGGCTATACCTCAAAACATAAAGTGTTCTGTGGATTCTTACATTGTGTTTTTTCCTCACTCTTTTAATCTATATATTTTTCTTTTCCTGAAATGGAACTTTAATATTTATTTCATTTATTAGATGTATTAATACAAAAGAAAACTCCAAACATTCAGCAGTTGTTAATTGTCAATTGACCATTTGTTAATTGGTCAAATCTAACTCCTTTCATATGTAGACTATTCCTCTACCTATCCTACAGGAAAGCACAATTAAATGTTTTACAGTGTGCTTGGTGGTGGAGAAATGATATAATAACTATCAAACCAAAGCATAAATTGTTTTTTGTCATCAATGAATCTCTGGTAGGATTGAGAGATGTAATTAAAATTATTTTTTTTAAAAGATCCTAGTACTTCTTAATGACAAAGTCCATCAACAAAATGTTAAGAAATGAGGAAATGTAAGCTTTAGCCTTCTTTCTTTTCCTTCTCCAAACTTCTTACAAGAGTAATTTGTATTCTCTATTCATGGTTTCTCACTCTTTTACCCCTTGCATTTAAAATTCCACAATCATTATTCTCTCAGAGAACACTGACATTGTAAGCTAGTAGCCTTTTTTCGACATCCACAGCCTCAGTATCTTTTTGTAGCATTTTTCATTGTTTATCACTCTCCTCTTCTTTAAGCAATTCTCTCCTTTGCCATTTTCTGTATTTCATCTTGCACGGTTCCAGCACTTCTCCTTGGCTATAGTGTTGTCCATCTGCTATGTCAGTCCCTCAGCACATGCAGGGCCTCCATGACAGGTCCTCAGCAACATGTCATGTTCCCTAATGTCACTTCACATCTTAGCAATACTGAGTAAATTTGTTTTGCTGAAGCAGCATGATGTTACCATTTTGTGCCCCTACTCATTATTCATACCCTACTAGCACAAATTTTCTCCCTTCTTCCTATGGCTAGTGTCTTATTTTTTAAGCCTGTGCTGAAATGTTACAGACTCCAGAAAGGTTTCCATAATAACTAAAGAGATATTTTTTCTTCCTCCATTGGACCTCAATTTTAGAATTTTTATAACATTTTATTTATATTTTGCCAGTTGTATTCTATTCATTTTATGCTATTTATCTACATCGGGCAATAGGGCGTTTAATGACTATCTCTTACTTAGTTTTTAGAAGTTCCTGTAGCATATACTGCATTGAACATGATACATGTGCATTAACAATTAGTTGATATAAATATTTGTTTAAACAAAAATTATGAAAATGGGCAGCATGTGTTTTATATTATGTGATAATAAGTGAATATGTTTACCACAAAATGACTCATAAAAATGTCTGAAGAAGTCCTTGATATCCATTTTTAGCCGGGAAAGGGTAGAGGTATATAACACAATATGCAATTCTTAGGAATTTATGCTTTTTACAAATGATTCACAATTTCAGGCATTATCATGATAAAACCTGTATGTGATTATAACATATAAAAATGTGTTTTACAATCTGTATTCTATTACTGTGTAAAAGCTCAAGTGTCTTGAATTATGTATCACTCCTGTATTCCATTAATTGTAGATATTGATTGTAATATATGTCAGAGATTAAGCATATTTTTGGCATTTAGAATGGTGAGAATAATAAGTTATTGCAGTTGGCTTTAATATTTTTATGTTAACAGGAATTTTATAAGCAAAAAGTAATTTGAATTGATAATTTTTCAAGATATCTAATTTACTATAAAGTGTTGCATCTTTCTTTGTCTTGAAAAAAAAGTGTTCCTTTAATTTATCATAATTAATCAAATCTAAGATATCACCTGTTTTAGTTTGGGTTACACCAAAAACTGATCCAGGGATCTTGAATTTGGACATTGTCAGTGAGCACAGGAACCATCGCCACAGTGCAGCTGAAATCAGAGGTGGCCCAAGAGTTGTATAACCAAAGTGTCTGCTACAACAAAGACATACCACCATTTGTTTCTCACTAAGAAATAAAAAAAATGCTGTCAATTAAATTATATGACGTACAATGCTTTCTTATCACAGAGACATTTCATTTTATATTTATTTAAAAAGGTCTTTTAGATTTTTGCACATAGATTTTTATTTTTTTATTTCAAAATATTAAGGGGGTACAAATGTCTTAGGTTACATGGATCTCTTTTGTAATGCTTGAATCTCAGCTATAAGTGTGCCCATCACCCAAATAGTGTTCACTGTACCCGTTAGGTAGGTTTTTGCCCCTCTCCTTCTCTCCCCTTCCCCCTGGTTGATTTTCACTGAGTTTTATTTCCCTCTGCGCACATGTGTGCCTATCAGTTAGTTTCAATTTAATAGTGAGTACTTGTGGTGTTTGTTTCTCCATTCTTCAGATACTTGACTTAGGAGAATCGTATCCAGTTCCATCCAGATTGTTGCAAAAGGTATTAATTCATCATTTTTATGTCTGAGTAGTACTCCATGATATACATATACCACATTTCATTAATCCAGTCATGAATTGATGGGTACTTGGGTTGATTTCACATCTTTGTGATTGTGAATTGTGCTGTAATAAACATTCCAGTACAGGTGTCTTTTTTATGAAAGTCTTTTTTTCTTTTAGGTAGATAGATACCCAATAGTGTGATTTCTGGATAGAAGAATAGTAGGTCTACTTTTAGTTCTTTGAGGAAGAAAGACAAATGGCCAATAAACATATGAAAAAAATGCTTATTATCATTAATCATCAAGAAAATGCAAATTAAATCCACAATGAGATATGACCTTATCCCAGTTAGAATTGCTTTCATTAAAAAGTCCAAAAGCAATAGATGCTGGTGTGGATGCAGAGAGAAAGGTACCCTTATACACTGTTGGTGGGACTGCAAATTAGTACAACCCTTACTGAAAACAGTATAGAGATTCCTGAAAAAACTAAAAATGCACATGGATTTTTAAAATGCTCTCTCTCTCTACATATATATATATATACACACATATATATGTATTTTCATGTATTTATTAAAATAAGTTGGATAATTTATTTGTGAAACTCCTACATATTCAGAGACTGACAAAGTTGAATAACATTTTAACCCATAGTTGGCAATGTTTTCATTTTTCTACACAAATTGTACTATGTGACATTAACCGTGTTAGTGATACAGCATTTATTTTAAAAAGTGCTGTACTATTGTCTCTGGAACTTCCTTTGCAGCTCCAATAACCTCTCTCCTCATTTTGATTCACATGAGCAGCTAATGACAACTGCATCACAACTACTTACACGTCCTGATTTCAGAAATGTTAAAATGTGAAAAATATGTATTTTAGAATTGATGAAACATGATATTCAGGTTACCTTAAATAATTATTGAAAACATTAGGCAATTCATTACCTGGTATCTACTGCTTTCAACATCTTTGTAATATAGTCCTCTCTCCATATCCATGGATTTAATCAATTGTGGACCAAAATATTTTTTAATTTGATTACATTTCCCTGATGATTAGAGATGTTGAGCATTTTTTCATATGTTTGTTGGTCATTTGTCTGTCTTCTTTTGAAAAGTTTCTGTTCATGTCCTTTGCCCACTTTTTAATGGGGTTGTTTGGCTTTTTCTTGCTGATTTTTCTGAGTTCTGTATAGATTCCAGTTATCAGCTCTTTATCGGATGTGTAGCATGCAGATATTTTCTCCCATTCTGTAGGTTGTTGGTTTGCTTTAGTGATAGTTTCCTTGGCTATAAGAAACTTTTTAATTTGATCAGGTCCCATTTATTTATTTTTGTTTTTGCTGTGATTGCCTTTGGGATCTTCTTCATAAATTGTTTCACTAGGCCAATGTCTGTAAGAGTTTTTCCAACATTTTCTTCTAGAATTCTTATAGTTTCATGCCTTAGGTTTAAGTCTGTTATCCACCATGAGTTGATTTTTCTGAGATATGAGAGGTGTGAATCCTGTTTCAGTCTTTTCTATCCAATTTTCCCAGCACCATTTATTGAATAAGGATTCTTTTCCCTAAGTGTAGGTTTTTGTCTGCTTTGTCAAATATCGGATGGCTATATAAGGATGCTTTTATATCTGGGTCTCAATTCTGTTCCATTAGTCTGATTTTGCTCTTATGCCAATACCATGATGTTATAGTTACTATAGCCTTATAGTATAGCTTGAAGTCTGGTAAATTGATGCCTCTCAATTTGTTCTTTTTGTTTAAGATTGTTTTTGCTATACGAGGTCTTCTCTGGTTCCATACAAAGCATAGAATTATTTTTTTCTAGATCTGCAAAAAATGATGTCGGTATTTTAATAGGATTACATTGCATCTGTAGATCATTTTGAATAGTATGGACATTTTAACAATGTTGATTCTGCCACCCCATGAGCATGGTATGCTTTTCTACCTGTTTATGCCCTCTGCTACAGATTTCCTTCCTCAGTGTTTCATAGTACTCCTTGTAGAGGTCTTTCACCTCCTTAGTCAAATATATACATAGGTATTTTATTATCTTTGTTGCTATTGTGAAGGGTATTGATTTGATTTGGTTCTCAGTTTGACTGTTAGCATATAGGAATGCTACTGATTTCTGTACACTGATTTTGTAACCTGAGACTTTACTGAATTTGTTTATCAATTCCAGTAGTCTCATGGAAGAATCTTTGGGGTTTTCTAGATGTAAGAGCAAAGAGTGATAGTTTGACCTCTTCTGCCCCCATTTGGATGCCCTTGATTTCTTTCTCTTGTCTGATTGCTTTGGCTAGGACATCCAGCACTATGTTGAATAAAAGTGGAGATAGTGAGAAACTCTGTCTGGTTGCAGTTCTAAGCGGGAATGCTTTCAGTTTTTCCCCATTCAGGATAATGTTGGCTATGGGGTTTGTCATATATAGCTTGTATCATTTTTAGGTAGGTCCTGTCTATGCCTATTTTGTTAAGTATTTTTATCATAAAAGGGTGCTGAATTTTGTCAAATGCTTTTTCTGCATCTATTGAGAGGATCATACGGTCTTTATTTTTACTTCTATTTATGTGGTGAATTACATTTATAGATTTGCATATGCTGAACCATCCCTGCATTTCTGGGAGGAAGCCCATTTTGTCATGATGGATTATTTTTTTTATAAGTACCTGCATTTGGTTTCTTAGGATTTTGTTGAGAATTTTTGTATCTATATTCATAAGGGATATTATTCTGTAGTTTTCTTTTTTTGTTGCGTCCTGTCCTGGTTTTGGTATCAAGGTGATGTTGGCTTCATAAAACGTGTTGTGGAGGATTTCTTCCTTCTCAATGTTGTGGAATAATTTCTGCAGGATAGGCACCAGTTCTTCTTTGTAGGTCTGGTAAAATTTGGGTGTGAAACCATCTGGTCTGGGACTTTTCTTTTTAGGAAGGTTTTTTTTATTTCTCTTTCAATTTCAGTACTTGATATTGGTCTGTTCGAGAATTCTATTTCTTCCTGATTGAGTCTAGGGAGGCTGTGTGTTTCTAAGAATTTGACAGGTTAAAACACACAGTCAGGACAGGCTTCCTTTGTCTCTCCTAACTGAAGCAGTTTCCCCAGCCTGTGTTTGTCAGAAGCATTTCAAAGCAAATATACTAGCTGCAGCCACCTGTGGCAAAGGATAAAAGTCAGGGCACACAGAAATGGGAAATCCTGGGGAGGAAGAGGCTGGGGAAGGAGATACATGGGGGAGTAAAGGCTGGGAAAAGCTCCTGTGCACAGCAGGGAATTAGAAGGCCATGATGTGCCCAGGGCTGGACACATGCTCAGAGAGGACCTGAGAAGACCTTAAGTTTTCACTTCAGGCTGATCTTAGGTTCCCTGGAAGCAGGAAGTGAAGGCTAAGGCAGAATTGCAAATGACCCGGCTAAGTGTTGAAGGAGTGCTCCAACATGGAGACAGTATGCAAAGACTCGGAGAATAGTTGCATATTTCTTTCCTTTTTTATTTTTCTTGACTCCAGGTGTTTAGGGATGTCTCTGTCCAATGACCAGCTGACCAATGAGCTAACAGAACAGAGACTTTGGTGGCCACACATGACAAAGAATATACTCTTTATATGTACAGCTTGCAGTGAACAGAATAGCATAGGAATCCATCCTCCAGCTGCCACAATGATCAGCATTTTGCCATTCTTGTTTCCTTCATCCATCTGTCCATTGTCCACTCTCCACCTGGTTTTATTAGTATCTTATTACAGTTTCTTAAAAGGCAGCATTTATGCATACTTTTTTAACTATTCAGTTTTGACAAATGAATATGCTTCTCTAACCCACATCCCTATCATGATATAGAGCTGTTTCATCTTTGTGGAAAATTTCCTCATGGCCTTCCCAGGCAATTCCCTGGGATTTTTTTTTAATATAAACCCCATTCTCTAATCTCTTACGGTACTGTTCCTCCCCACTCTCCTGAGACTGGCAATCTCTGCTTTAGGGAGCCCCCGTTATTTGTGAGAACATGAGAAGCCTCTTATGTACCTGCCTGACCAACCCATTGTTTCATATAACAAGTAGGGTAAATACTCATGAAGGCTTTGGGAGAAAAGGCCAAAGGTAACTAGTGCCCCTGACAGATGTGGAGGTTTCTACATTATGTCATTGTAGAGTGTGCTTGGTCACAGTGGTGGTGGTGACAGCAGCAGCAGTAGCAGCATCGCGGGGCTTCTAAATGAGGAACCCTTGAAGGAATGTTTGGCAGGAGATTTTAGAATGGTTTAATTCCCCCAAGCCTTTGCACATGCCGGTCCCTTGTCCTGTATCGCCTTATCTGATCAGGTTGCTTCTCATACATTTTTGAAGACTCAGCTCAGCATTCCCCCAGCCTCCTGATTAGCCCAGATATCCTCCTTTTTGCCCCTAATGTGCTTTTCTAATAGAATGCCACATCATATTAAAACTGTGAATGTGTTAGTGCCCTGGAATAAATGTAAGCTTTTTGAAGACAGCATCGGGGCCTTATTTATCTTTGAATTTTTAGCCTCTAGCTTGCTTGTATGGAGTAAGCATGGAATACATATTTTAAAAAGAGATTCATATTACAAACATGGCCATTCACCTTACACCTCAATCAATGGGCCATTTTGTAGACTATCTCTTGGACATTTGTATTGCAAGAGCATACCATTTGTTGTAAGGGAAGCTTGACGTGACTATGGCTCTGAATCAGTTTTGAGGAGTTTTAGGGTGTGTGCACAAAGGATAGCCAATTTTTAAGCCTGGTGCTCTCTACCAAAATGTAAGCTCCTTGAGGGCAGGAACGATCTTACTAGCTTTTGTGTCTTCAGCAAGGTGCCAAGCATGTCAGAAGCACCCACTAAGGCTGGCACTGCCCCATCAAAGGCTGGCTGGGAAATGGCTCCTCATGGTCCTCCAAATTGAAGGAGACCTCATAGTTTGTCTTCTCCCCTCCTCTTTTCCCCATCATCACTGTAGAACTCAGGATATCAGTGTGCATGTCTGTGTGTGTGAGTGCATGTGCACGTGTGTGTCTGTGCGTGTGTGTGTGTGAGTTACAAGCTGGCTTTCCCAGCTTGGGACATGTACCTGCCAGAAAATGATGAGCCCAGCCCCCAAGCTGATAAGGGATCTTATTCCATTTATCCAAGAGTAAACATTTTCCACCTTCACTTTATCAAAAAGTCCCAAAACAATAAATGTTGGTGTGGATGCGGAGAGATAGGGACACTCATACACTGCTGGTGGGACTGCAAACCAGTACAACCTCTGTGGAAAGCAATATGGAGATATCTCAAAGAGCTACAGAACTATCATTTGATCTAGAATCCCATTACTGGGCATCAATTCAAAGGAAAAATAAGGCATTCTATAAAAAAGACATCTGCACTAGGATGTTTATGGCAGCACAATTCACAATTGCAAAGATGTGGAAACAACCCAGTGTCCATCAATACATGAGTGGATTAATAAAATGTGACATATGTATACCATGGAGTATTATTTAGCTTTAAGAAACAATGGTGATATAGCACCTCTTGTATACTCCTGGATAGAGCTGGAACAC
>NW_012147797.1:1880699-1881795 GCF_000956105.1 Propithecus coquereli | reverse complement strand
AACTTCAGAAATATGATCATTAAATATTTTACACTGATATATGGAGGCTTTGAGAGTTCTGTTTTCAAATGTTTGCATATATTTTGATACCCCATTTGGAGAAGTTTTATAAAACTTGTGCTAAGACCATTTAAGCCAGCAGTCCCCAAATTTTTAATACCAGGGACAAGTTCCATGGAAGAAAGTTTTTCCACCGACCAGGGAGGGGGTAGGGTGGGGCTGGTTTTGGGATGATTCAAACACATTACATTTATTGTGCACTTTCTTTCTGTTAGTATTACATGGTCACTTGCAACCAACTGATAGGGTTTTGATATGAGTCTATAAGTAATTGATTTATTATGGTCTGTGTGCAGTCAAACCTCTCTCGTAATGACAATCTGTATTTGCAGCCTCTCCCCAGTGCTAATATCACTGCCTCAGCTCCATCTCAGATCATCAGGCATTAGATTCTCATAAAGAGCCCGCAATCTAGATCCCTCACGTGTACAGTTTACAGTAGGGTTTGTGTTCCTATAAGAATCCAACACGACTGCTGATCTGATAGGAGGTGGAGCTTATGCAGTGATGTGAGTAATGGAGAGCAACTGTAAATACAGATGAAGCTTCTCTGTCACCTGCTGCTCCCCTCCTGCTGTGCATCCTGGTTCCTAACAGGCCAGGACTGGACCAGTCCATGGCCCAGGGGTTGGAGAACCGAAGATTTAAGCTGTCCTCTGCAGATATTCTTGAATATTTTCATTACAATTCCTGCTTGGTGAGATTTAACCCACATTTTAGAATATTGAAGAGTGTATTAGAAGATCTCCTCACTTTTCATTATTCGTATTATCTCTTGATTTTTCCTGCTTAAATAGGATTGAATTTTGTACCTTTTTTTGTAGCTTTGATGAGGACAGTAAAATTACTGCTTTGAGCTGTTTGAGGACCAAGTGTTCCAGTACATACATGAGGATTAATAAGGAGCTCTGCCTTCACAGTTGCTTGTAATATTTCATTGGATTCAATAAGCATTGCTGCACTCTTTATCCATTTATGAAAGATGATTTTTCAGCTAAGCTATGCTGTAATGTTACAAAGCTATGTTATAATGTAA
>NW_012147797.1:1874847-1876989 GCF_000956105.1 Propithecus coquereli | reverse complement strand
TCACCATACTAGGCATATAAAAAATAATAAATATTTGATTAATTTAAATAAATGAAGTAAAGATACATGGCTACTGTGCTAGAGATTGCTTATTGTCTCCCAATATCCACTTTCTCTTAGTCTTTTAGTATAGAGTATCTTTAATTTTTGTTGTGTACATGGTTGCCAAACTAAAGACTTGTGACTAGTTTTCCCACATGACTAAGTTCCGGCCACTAATTTATGAGCAGCAGAATTTTAACTTTTGGTTTGAGCCTTAAACCAGCCTTAAATCATAAAAGGACATGATCTCCCCTTGCGTGTTTTGTCTTCCCAGTGTCTGGGATCCGTAGGTAGTAGTGGGAGCTGGCAAAGATTTCCTGGAACAGAAGATTTTGAAAATGGCAGAGCAAAAAGGTGAAGGACCGGAGCTTCTTGATGTTGTGCAGTTAATATTAAGCATGGACCGCTTCCCTCAGATTTTAACATGAGAGAAAAATATATTTTTCTTAAGCCATTGTCTCAGTCCATTTTGTGTTGCTTAACAGAATACCTGAGCCTGGGTGATTTATAATGAACAGCAATTTATTTGGCTTATGGCTCTAGAGAATTGGAAGTCCAAAACTGAAGGGCCACATCTGGCAAAGGCCTTCTTGTAGCATCATCCCATGGCAGAAGGGTAGAAGTGCAATAGAGAGAGAGAGAGTGAGGGAGAGTGATCATCCTTTTATCAGAAATCCACTCCCATGATAATGGCATTAATCTATTCATAAGGGTAGAGCCTTCATGGCCTAATCACTATGTACAGGTCCACATCCTAACACTGTTAAGGGGAATAAGTTTCCAACCCATGAATTTTGGAGACACATTTAAACAATATAGCAGCTATTGTAATAGTTGCGTCTTTGTTATATAATAGTAGCTGAAACCTGTATTCTAACTAATACAGCTTCAGATAGTGTCATCTCGAATGTATCTTACAGACATGGCAATTACTTAATGATCATCAAGCACTACTATTTGAGAACAATGAGCACAGCAACAACAACAAACAGACACTCTTTCTCATTCATTGAAGAATAATTAGAGATTTTGTCAGCTGGAAAAAAACTTTGAACAAGAATTAGACTGAAATTAAACCTATGTTCCTTTTGAGCTCTCTTTTCCTTTATTTTGGGCAACATTTCAACAGTGCTTTCAACTCTTTCTATAAACAATTATTTTTAAACAAAGAAATGTGAGATGAGTAATTGAATTGTTAAGGGCAAACATGGCAATAGACAAAGAACTTTCTAAGACATAAAGCGATATATATGTCCAAGGAAGTGTGTCAGACTTATAGACAATTTTGGGAATAGTCCAAAAGGTTTCTGGGTTTTGGCTCTTTTTTGTTTCTAATCTGCATAAGTGATCTAGACATGGAAACCAGCTGCAAATATGTTTAATTTGATGATAGAGAAAGATGGAAGCTGGATAAATGCAAGGCAAAGTGAATGAGGGGGTTAGAATCTTTGCGGTAGAGAAATTATATTGCACGTGTGGTAAAAGAGAGACTAAACAAAAGAGCGAAATGTTTAAAATAAACTCAGATTTAAAATACAAATGAAAACAAATTTCAAAAATTACCAAAGTGTCATCTTTAAGTCATTGATATATTGAAATTATATTAGCTAATTTATTACAAAATACAACTGCCTTGGTAGAATCGACAACCTAAATTATCATTCCTGCATGTGCGTATCTTTTTGAGAATTAATCATTTGACTGGCTGACGTTACACTGGGATAAAAGATAATTTCGTTAATGGATATAAAATTTTAACTTTGCTTAGAAAAGGGAATGTTTTGTAAAATAGTTGACACAAGACACCAAACACAATAGGAAAATCCCAAATGAGTTATATGTATCAGGGAGAATTATTTTTCAGTGTTGATCTTGAATAGTGAGGGGTTTAAGCAAGGAGGATTTGGACTCCTATGATTACCTGTTATGGTGATTTTGCTAAAGTCCTTTTAATGTAGTTTACTTCAAAATGTGCTCAATATTATTTTTCCAGAAATAACATGGCATTCTTGTAATTATCTGAGTGTTAACAAATTGTGTCAATACTTTTATAATATCTGCAATTTTATCTCTATCTAGAACCTCCCAAAGATCTTAGTT
>NW_012147797.1:1872493-1873723 GCF_000956105.1 Propithecus coquereli | reverse complement strand
TGTGTCTCAAAGTAATTTTTCAAATGCTATAGCTAGTATACAATCAAATATAATGACCACAATAAAAAAGACATAATCCAGAGTCCACAGAAACAATAGGCAATAGAAATATATTTCTAATAACTCTAGATATTGAAATTATTTTATTAGGCTCAGATTGTTAAAAACAAAAACTATGCTTTTTATACCTTGGCTATTGTAAATAGTGCTGCAATATATATAATGGAATATTATTTAGCCATTATAAACAATGAAATCTTGTCATTTACAACCACATGGATGAACCTGGAGAACATGGTGTGGAGTGAAATAAGCCAGGCACAGAAAGATGCTTCATGATTGTACTCATAGGGGGAATCTAAAGTTGATTTCATAGAAGTAGCGAGTAAAATGGTGGATGCCAGAGGCTGGGGTGGTAAGGGGGTGGAGAATGGGGAGATGTTGGTCAAAGGATATGTAATTACAGTTAGGAAGAATAAGTTCAAGATATCTCTTGTACAAAATGGTGACAACAGTTCATGATGATATATTGTATTCTTGAAAAATACAAAGACAGTGAATTTTAAGTGTTCTCACTGTAAAAATAATAACTATGTTGGGCAATGTATTTGTTAATTAACTATTTAATTAGATTTAACTATTCCACAATGTATACATACTTCAAAACATCATGTTGTACACAATGAATACATGCAATTCTGTCAAGTTAAAAATAAATAAATAGATTTTATAGCACACAGAATAGTTTCAGTGCACAAAAAATCCTCTGTGCCCTGCCTACTCATACATCCCATCCCCTAATTCCTGGTAACCACTGATCTTTTACTGTCTTCATAGTTTTGCCTTTTCCAGAATGTCATATAGCTGGAATCATCCAGTATGTAGCCTTTTCAGATTGGCTTCTCAGTAATAGGTATGTGGTTTCCTCCATGTCTTTTGACATGATAGCTCATTTTTTTCAGTGTTGAATAACATTCCATTTTCTGGATGTACATATTTATTTATCCATTCACTTAGTGAAGGAAACAGTTGCTTCTAAGTTTTGTCAATTATGAATAATCTACTATAAAAATTCATGTGCTGGTTTTTGGGGACATATGTTTTCAATCGACTTTGGCAAATACCAAGGAATATGGTTGCTGGATCATGTGGTAAGAGTATGTTTAGTTTCGTAAGAAACCACCAAACTGTCTACCAAAGTGGCTGTATTATTTTGCATTTGTACCAGCA
>NW_012147797.1:1870277-1872443 GCF_000956105.1 Propithecus coquereli | reverse complement strand
AGGAGCTCTGCCTTCACAGTTGCTTGTAATATTTCATTGGATTCAATAAGCATTGCTGCACTCTTTATCCATTTATGAAAGATGATTTTTCAGCTAAGCTATGCTGTAATGTTACAAAGCTATGTTATAATGTAACATATGTTATAATGTAATATAATTATCTTATATTCAATGATCAAATCATCAGTTTGATAATTTTTTTCTTTTCTTTTCTTTAGAGACTGGGGGTCTTGCTGTGTTGCTCAGGCTAGTCTCAAACTCCTGACCTCAAGCAATCCTCCCACCTCAGCCACTGGAGTCACTGAGGTTACAGGTATGAGCCACTGTTCCCAGTTGGTACTTTGAAATTGCAAATTGGGCTAATGGGTAAAGTAAGACATCTGTTAAAATGTATTTAAGTTACAAATCTATTCAAACTTTCATGTACACAATTTACTTTGGAGATTATCATTATTACAACTAAGGTTCCTATATTTTTACTGGTTTGTGTGTGTATGTAAATATACATATATAATTGATGCATATAACGATGTATTAATAGAGTAAAATATGGGGGTTATTTGGTGACAGAGTATGCCGAAAGTGGAGAGAATATTTGTTTGTTCTTTAATCTCTTTCCTTTAATCTGTGATTGAGCCCACTTAATCCACTTGCTTAATGTATGCGGCAAGTGAAAACACAAATGTTTTATACAATCAACTCTCGTTTCATTCTTTAATCTACCCATCCATTCCAGACCATTATCCACTAAGTGTTGGTGGGACCAAGTTTCAATGACAGCTTCAAAGATGTGGTCAGGAGAGCTGCAATGTGACTGCAGTGCTGTCCTTTATCTCTGTGTAACTAACTTTAGAAGTCCCACATCTCAGCACACCTCAATCTTCTCAAGTTTGAAATTAGAACAATGGACCTGTGATGACCACCATTGCTTAAGTATAAAATATTATTATTTGTAACCCAATGTAGAATCTGTATTATCACTGAAAAGTCAAAGGTGTATCCTCTCAAAAAATGAAAGTTATCCCTATTTGAAGTCACTATATTTTCACTTCATTTTCAAACATAATATACTCAATTACCAAATTTTCCAATATTGTGAAAAGTCATAGGCATCTTATGAAATTAACATTAAGAGCGGGTACAAAAATATAGTTAGATAGTTAGATAGAATGAACAATATTTGATATTACAACAAAGTGACTATAGTCAACAATAAATTAGGGTATACTTTAAAATAACTAAAGAAATGGAATTGGAATGTCCCTAACACAAAGAAATGTTAAATGCCTGAGGTGATGGATACTCCAATTACCCTGATTTGATTAATTCACACCGTATGCCTGTATCAAACATTGCATGCACCCTATAAAGATATACAACTATTATGAACTCATAATAATTAAAAATAAAAAAGTTAAGCTGAAAAAATTAACATCAGGAGAAATCGAAACTATTATCACCAAGAAATTCTAAATATAGTCATGTTTAGTCCCAAAATTTGGATACATAGATTTTAAAAATTCAAAGAGAGATAACTCTTAATAAAAAACCCAAGATAAAACTACTCAAAAATAATATTATGATAATACAATCACAAATGATGACAATAGAAAAGAAAGAACCATCCACCATGTACAACTAGATGTCAGCACAGCAAGTCTTCGAAATCATATTTATATAAAAGAGTGAAATTCAATGATAGATAAAACCTTGAAAAATTAAGTGTTTAGTAATCAAATGAGGTAAAGATTTTGAGAACATTTGGATGTCTTTATAGGGCTTTTATAGACCCAATTTGGTAGATGCAGAAATCCAGGGGTAGACTAGATTTTAACAGATGACAAAGAGGAAATGCTTAAGAATTCTTTTGGGCCTTCCCATAGTTTTTTAGAAAAATATAAAAAATTCTTTACATTGCCACTCTTGCTATTGCTTCCACTAAACTTCTTTAAGTTATTAAGTAAGTTAAACTCATTTTCTTTTCAAATCATTAACTTTTTCTGATTTTCTATCTGGAATACTCTTCCCTCACCTCTTCTCTTGGCTCATCTTACTTGTCCTTCAAGACTTCTATGTACTCCTTCTGTTATAATCTTTTAATATAAAATTTAGACTGTAACAAAATTTATTTGCATTTTTGCTTGAATATTTGTTTCACTGACCTGA
>NW_012147797.1:1856155-1859235 GCF_000956105.1 Propithecus coquereli | reverse complement strand
CCATTGTTATCTTCTAGTAGTTTTATAGCCTTGCATTTTACATTTAGGTCTATGATCTATTTTCCATAAATTTTTTGAAGGATATCAAATCTAACTTAAACCATATGTCCATTTATCTTGTTATGAATGTTCACGCATAGATATATTTACCAACTCTTAAAAACTTTTTTTTTCCACTTGATTCTTTCCAATTTTACTGCAATGTTTACTAAAACATAACCTCAGTGAGCACAGGTTAACATTATTTCTGAAGGTTACATTTGCCCTTAGTGGATGAATAAAAGATAGACACCTTTATCTAATTATGCTCGTGGATGGTATGCCACATTGTAATTTATTAGACTTTACCTGGTTAATTCTAATACTAGAGAGAGACAATACTCCTGGGTCTTATAATCAGAACTATTTTTTCCAGATGGCAACACTGTGTATATAACTGATATGTGTATATGAGCTTGTATATTTTGGAAGGAATCAAAATTGGGAGATGAGAAGGAGAAAGTGGAAGATACTTCTATGAGTCAATTTTAACACCCTCTGTTTTCAAACATTGGGTCCTGTCACTTGATACTATTATTAAAAAGATAAAAGAGTACCTTGTAGTTAAGTATATTGCATATATTTCAAAACCATCTGGTTTAAATCTCCATAGACATCTGGAAATCCTAATTATGTTTTAGTAACTTGTTCTTAAAAGAAATTATTATTTTACTTTGAGTTTAAAAGCATGAAAGAATATATTTTGAAAAAACCTATTGTTCTTATGTTCAGTGGCTTTAAAAAGTGAAAAAAATGAAATACATAAATATCATAATCTAGGAAGACTATTTGCAATTTGGTGTCAAGTATATGATCTTACTATTGTGTAAAAATATGAGCAAGGGAGTGCCATGGTTAGATTGGATTTTAATAAAGAATACTGTGAGAAATAATGAAAAATACATTGCTGGGAGGATGAAAATTATTGTGGCAAGAAAATTTAGAAACTTATTATAATAAGTTCAGGAGACATAATGAGGATCAGAATTATAGTTATAATAATGGAAATAGAGTGAATAGACACACTGCACTTCAAGTCATGTAAAGGATGAAGTGGAATTGAAGATAATAATGGCTACCATTTGTTAAGCACGTAAATGTCCTACATTGCACCAAAATATTTTCAAACATCATTTTGTTTAATGCTGACAACAAAATGATATAAATATTATCCTTTCATTTTAGTAGATGTGACTATTTATTATAAACATGAAATGATTTGTTCACAATTCAACAATGGTATTGCTAGGAGTCAACCCTCATCAAATTCTAAAGATTCTCATAGTGGTTTCCACTGTTGCTATTGTCCTATTTCAAGCCCATATGCAATAATGCCATTAACTCAGGCAAATGGTGAATGAGGAATAGCATGTCTGAGAGACATGATAATAAGTCTTTCCCTGGGTACATCTGATTTTAAGGAACTTATGGAATATATTGTTGTTTATATATTTTGTATATATTTTTCATAAGCAGAAATCTTATCTGTTCTGTTACAATGACTGTAATGCATATTGGCTTGTACTCTACTGCTTAAGTAGAATATATATCATTATAATGCAGAATTTGCTTTGACTCATAAGCAAATTTTCCTAACACAGTAATGTTTTCCACCAAAAAGAAAATTCACCTAAATACAATGTACATTAACACAACTAAATACAGACCGTACATGATGTCTGTTTACTCTATGCTCCTTTCCGCCACATGATCTTTCTGGGAAGTGTTTATGGTAGGGTTCTCTACGATCTTTGTGCATTTTGACATGTATCCCTAACTCAGCAGACTCAACCCTTTTTTACACTACCATAAAATTGCCTTTACTATTTTAAAGCAAAATCCCATATTTTCTACAATATTTCTTTACTTATTGGAAATTTTACATCTCTTTTAAACTGCTAGCTATTTTTATTGTTTTGTTAGTGCTCAGGTAAAAAGTAATATAGTTTTTTAGTGGTCTACTCCAGCCATAGTTTTCCCTTAAGTCCTGTTATTTTTAGTGCATAATTTTGTGGAATATGAAGTGCATTCAGTAACCCATATATTGTATTATAGCAGAAACACCTGAATGAGTTTGATGCATAAGAGAAATGTCAAGATTAATACATAAATTTGGGAGAAATCACCGTTTAAGAGGAAGTTGAAGTAATGGAAATAAATTAAATCCCTCTAGAAGAGAAAGGGAAGAGAAAAGATATGATGATAGAACTCTGGAGACATCTACAGAGAGATTGAAGGAAGAAGGAGTCAATGAAAGAGAATTGGTTCTTCTTGGCCGCTTTGTTCTTGGTATTACTTATTCATTTATTCAATAAATATTTACTAGGCTAGGTTCTCAAGGGAGGAGAGATTGTGCAAATGGCCTAATTTCTTCTTTTATGCAGTTTTAAATTTTAAAATATGACACATTACATAAATAGTATCATTAAATCAGACTGTCCTGAATTTTCCACTATTCTCTTATGAAATTCATTTTCTATTCAAAAGAGACTGGAAGCCCTACCTTTGGCTTCCTGTAGGATCTGAGAGAGGAGTATGGCAGGTTCGAAGTTGGCTTGAGTTTCATTAGTTCCAAGGGCAGAAATTGGGATGCATTGCTTGCCTGATTCATTTTCCAGTCTGCTTACCAGGTATAAACACCTTAAAGTGAGTCACCATGCCTTTGTGCATGAGCCAAGAGACACAACAGAGCAGCATGGGCTGGTCGCCTCTTGATTTTCTTTTGGAAAGCAACAAGTCCTTAAAGCAAATGGGTAATTATTTGCATGCATTGATTTTGAGTTTCATAGGATGATGCTGTCTGGCAACCAGTATAGTTATTTACATTTATTTTTAAGTCAGTTTTTCACAGCTCATGCCAGAGTTTCAAAACATGGTTGATATGGATTTAAAATAGAGAATCTATCTGTCTCAGACAAGCCAATCTCTTCACATAAATTTTTCAGGATATGGAGCCTCCATTTTCAAGCTATAGGATATCTTCTTCAAATTTTAACTAAGGATATTAGAGCATATTGAGTGATAAATCTAAGTTCATAAAG
>NW_012147797.1:1852426-1856105 GCF_000956105.1 Propithecus coquereli | reverse complement strand
ATATTTTTCCATAGTTTGAATGTATACTGAAATTTCCAGACATAGAAATATTATATAAAATGAAGGAAAGATTATTCTTTTCTGGTTTGGAATTTTACCAGGGTTTACTATTTTAGAAATCACATCTCTTAAGAAAATGACACTCATGATATTTGCCTGTCTACACAACTAAATAGGTTTGCATTGATAGTGTTTGTATTTATGGTGATTAGATGTAAATGTTCAGGCATATGACCAATTCATTATGTTCTCCAGTTAAATCATCCCCAAACACTAACATTTTTAAATATGTTACTTTAATTTTATTTTTTAATATTAAATTAGGGTAACTTATTTGAAATTTTGTGTTTAGGTATATTACCTAAGAATTTCATAGTAGGATAGTAAATTTGTGTTATAAAAAGTAGATGTTGCTTTTGAAAGTGTTCTGAATAGCAGTAGAAAATTATAATATACTTCACATATAATATCTTTTCTGTAAAACTTTTACATTGAGATATAATATACAAATAATAATATGCATAATTCTTCAGCACATATTTTGATGAAATTTTATATATGTATACATCTGTGTAATCAAGGTAGATTGCCATAGAATATTTCCTTGATCTCAGCCAATATACTCTCTTAAGAGTTTCATTTACTTTATCCCAGAATATATAAAATATGTATATATTTTACATGTATATATTATATAAATATACATTTATACAATATATATCCCAGAATATATGTGTGTACACATGTATACATACATATATACACATACATATATTACATTATCCACATACATATATACAGAGATTCACCTATTTGAAATATTTACTTATTATCTGTACCTTATCAAATATTTCAGCTGAAAATTACATTGATTATATACTGCCCAAAGTAGTATTTCTCGATACCTGATATATTGAGAATAATATTTGATGTATTTTAGCTACAAAGTTCAACTTTTTATTCGTTATCATTGAAATAATAGTTTTGTAGTAGCATTTTATAAATACAATATAAAATATATTTACAATAAGCCAGTAAAATCTATGACATTTTATTTAGTTTGAAATTGTTCTACTTGTGAGTGATTTTGTATGCATTCATACATCAGTTAATATAATTCAAGTTCACTATATAGCCTTATTCAAACAGACAATTCTGTAAGAAATACTCGTCAATATAGTCATGTCAAGTGTATCTGTAAGAAGTGGGTCATCCAAGAATGTGAAGTGAGCAAAATATTAAAATATTTTTTAGACATAATCAACTATAAGTTTTCCTTTATATTATGATCAATTAATGTACAGAAAACAGCTGGCCAATTTCATGTTTTACTTAATAAAAACTAATGGGACCTTCCCCTAATATAATAATTGCAATGAAGAAATAAATTTTAAAAACTTTTTCACATTCTATATCGCAGTTACCCTCTAATAGGATTTATAAAACTCAAGTATAACTTGTAAAAATATTAAAGGCTCTATTATCTGAACTCAGAGCACTTAGAGATTTGACAAAAACTTGCTGAAGAATGAAAAATCTTTTTATTTAAGAGAAAAGAAGTTGGCACAGTTTATTATCTATTTTACAGAAAAAAGCAAGGCACACTTTCATGTGATTAATTCGGCTACTTCACCAACAGATTTAAGGCAGAAATAATTCTATTCAACTATAAGGGGGAAAAACAATGCCATTGAGTAGTTTCATTAATTAATGCAATGGCTTCAAATTATGTGAAAATAATGAAATAAGAATAAGCTTAATGTTATGGCATACCTGCAAATAAAGTAAAAGCATTTACAGTATTAGGAATAGTTATACAGAATTGGAGTGTTCTTACACATTTATAAAATTGGTTACACCATGTGTGCAATTAATTAGTGTGTTTTTAAATTAATTATTTCAGTAGAGATTAAATATTAAGTGAAAGTATATTTGCAACCAGCTTTATATGGAAGATCAAAAAGATATGTAGAAGTCAAGTAGAGAAATCACGTCTTTTACGTACATAAGCTCAGCGGTTTCCAACATTTTTGGCACCAGGAACCAGTTTCATGGAAGACAATTTTTCCACGGCCCTGGGGTGGTGGGAAGAAGATGGTTTGGGGATGGTTCAAGCACATTACATTTATTGTGCAGTCAAACTTCTCTGCTAATGATAATCTGTATTTGCGGCTGTTCCCCAGTGCTGGCATCACCACCTCAGCTCCACCGCAGATCATCAGGCCTTAGATTCTCATAAGGAGCCACAACCTAGATCCCTCGCATGTGCAGTTCACAGTAGGGTTCACACTCCTGTGAGAATCGAATGTCACCACTGATCTGACAGGAGGCAGAGCTTATTAGGCGATGCCAGCAATGGGGGGTGGCTGTAAATACAGATGAAGCTTCGCTCACTTGCCTGCCGCTCACCTCCTGCTGTGTGGCCCAGTTCCTAACAGGCCACAGACAGGTACTGGTCCACAGCCTGGGGGTTGGGAACCACAGCATAAGTTGATCTGCTTAAATATCATGTTTGCTACTAGTTAAAAGAAAATATTAGATTTATAACAGTTGCAGAAATACATATTGGAGTGATTTGATTTGGAGCATAGAACTGTCATCATACTTCCCCATTTGCTCTTTCACCTGCTCATGTGGTGTGCACATGTGCAGTGAAAGTTACACCTTTAGATCTTATTCAAAGAGACATTTGTGTCTGAACCAATATTAAACATACTATGTAACTGATTTCTTCTTTACAGTTTGACATACAGGAGCTCTTTCATTACCTTTCTCCTAACATTTTTGCTGTTATATTTACCATAATATGCAGCTAATGTCAAAATAGGTTTGAATATTTCATTGTTGAATTAAATAGTTTTAAAAACATGCCATGTAAAATATTTATCGGAAAATATAAGTAAAAGTATTATAAAATTTTTTCAGCATTTAGTGTATTAATATTGTAAAATATAAGCTTTTCATATAAAATATTAAGAATAGTATTGCCTAATGTTATTATTTATTTTTGATAAACTTTGTTTATATGTTTTTAACTAAACAGACTATTATTAGGCAACAATTTAAAGGCAGACCACTTGAAAGACATTTTTACCTGTCACAATGCTTTCACTTTTTCTGCCTAACAGTTATATTTTTGATTTTCTAATCTCAGGTGAAGTCACTCATTTTCTGGATGCCATATATTTTATTAGTGAGTTTACTTTTAAGAGTATAATTATATAATAGGAGGATTATGGCTTGTAATTTTTATTAAGGATTATTATAACATTGAGTCTCTTTATTGTGTGATACTTCATATGGTATTCAGATTGTAAAAAACAAAGTTTTTGTAACCTTTTATTTTTCAGTAATATTTAAATGTCCAGGTGCTCATGACATTTGATTTAGTAAGGCAGTCCTTCTCAGTTGGGTATGTTGTTCTCTATACAGGCTATTTAATACTTATGAAGAGGTTTTGGTGGTTGCCATGAACAGGGCATTATGGCATTTAAGATTGGATGGGCCAAGTTTGTTAATCTTCCTAAAATGCTTGGCCCCTGGCACTGTTCCTCATGTCTTTCTTATTGCCACTGTAATATTTACTTAGGGTAATCACTTATGTGTAATCATGCTTGGAAACTTTTTTCCCCCATTAAAAATAAAATATTTTTCCATAGTTTGAATGTATACTGAAATT
>NW_012147797.1:1848843-1851326 GCF_000956105.1 Propithecus coquereli | reverse complement strand
TATATATATGGTAAGTACCTTCTCTCATTCTCAGTTATGCTTTTTCACTCTCTTAATGGGGTCTTTTGATGGACAGAAATTCTAAATTTCAATGAAGTAGATTATATCAATGATTTGTTGTTAGTTCCTTATTTTGTCCTGCTTAAGAATTGTTTTCCTAATCATGAAAATAACCATCTATATTTTTTGGTAATTTTTATTGTTTTAACAGTAGCATTGACCCAGAACACTATTGCAAGATTTTGTACTAGCATATGTCTAGGCATCTGACCTCATTTATACAATTCCATTTGACAAATATTTATTAGATGCCTGTTATGCAAGATGTAGGATGACTTTTGAAAGTTAAAATTTTACTCAGCCTCTTCCTATCCACAAGGAGCATATGGCATAATATGGGAGGCTGAATTGATAATAAATAAATATAATTTAAGGTAAAATAAAGGAACTTCTTAATTCAAATAATTCCTGTTGGAATATAAAAGAAGAATAAATACATATTGACTCTGAGATCAGTGAAAGCTTCAAAGATGTACTGATATTTGAGTTAAAAGTAAAAGGATGATAAATAATGGCAAAAAGAGCATAAGAAGCATAAGTACATTTAAAGTAAGGGAGTGGTTGGGGCACTTTGGGAAATGTAGGTTAATAGGAGGATATGGAGAAATTAGGATCAAAAGATAATTTGAACAACCACAAAGACCATGTAAAGGACTTTGGAGTTTATTCTCTTGGCAGTAGGTGGAATTGAAGTTTTTCATGTTTGGGAATGAAATGATTTGAACTATGTTTTTGAAAAGTAACACAAGAAGAGAATGCAGACATAAAAATTGGAGATACCCACTAAAAAGGCTAATCGAGTGACTGGACTAGGATAGAATCAATGGGACTAGAAAGCAGAGAGAGAAGGGACACCTATTTAACTGACAAAAAATGATTAAGTAAAAGTTGCATTTGACTGAATTGGGTGACTAACTGAATGTGAGGGTTGTGGCAAGAGAGATGTTTAGCGATAGAGTGTTTTTCAGAGATGAAGTATGGGGTTTAAATAAAAGAAGTAAAGATGGTTTGCTCTGACAAACTAAAGAGGGGAAAAAAGAAAAACAAGGTAAGATTTAATTGAAAATTTAAAGTGGTTCTCTCTGTAATAATAACTACCATTTATTCATAGAAAGCATACATTCAGTTCTCACAAAATAACCCTGTAAGGGAGATATTAGTATTAACATTAAATAGATGAGGAACCTGCATCTTACAGAAATTGTATAACTTGTCCAAAGTTTCCTAGTTAGTAAGTGGCAGAATCAGAATTCAATCCCATTTTTTTCTATCTTTATATCCCATGCTTTTTCTACTAATATTCACTTTATAATCTGAAAGTATATGGCAATTGTTAAATGAATGCTCAACTGAATGGACCCTTCAATGTGTGAACGAAAGTGGAAGGAATGAACGGTAGCATACAAAAGCACCATAACCCACCCATACCCTTCCCTCTGGTTAAGATGGCAGATCTGTGGGAAGACTGTGTTAAAAGTCAGGAGGGTAATCTCACTATATATCTGTGCACCTTAACTTTTACTATAGTTATATTCTTTTAAATTTCTATACAATTGAGCTGTTGTTATATAAATATATAATTTTTCATATCAGATTATGATAAAAATATATTTCATTGAAAATCATTATTTCTCTGCTATTCTAAATTTTATAGGTCCAATACACTCGAATAATGAATATAAATTTGACTCCCTGAAATTCGTACATCTGGGATCACAACGAAAACCCTGACAGGCTCACTACCATTAACACTCTTACTTTCTGGGTAATGAAGGGATTCTAATTCAGTAGCTCAGGGGACCTATAATGAGATCCAGCATGTATTGCATCCAACTCTTAGCTTAACTCATGTCTAATATCTGGCTTTGGGAATTGGTTTTTTGGTGGTCCAGTCCCTTCCTACAGTATCTGGATCTTAGTTTCCTCTTTCTGTATTCTAGTGCTGTAGTTTCTGTTTTAGTACATTTTCCTTTACCCTGGTTCCTCAAATACTGACTGAGGACTTGTCTTACTCTTCCCAGAGCTCCAAAGGACTGATATCACCACACTTCTATGCTATCTATTCTTCATAATACATACTGTCTACTTTTCTGTTTCACCACCTATGAATCTACTCTTGGACTTTCTATTACTAGTCACAGTTCACCTGCAAAGATACCCAAATCTTGTTATATTCTGAACAAATCTGCTGCCTGACCAGAACACTGCAAATCACAGATCTCATTGTCCATTTGTTTGTTTTGAATTTCATTCTACTATCATTAAGGACAGGGAATATATGTATTCTATGTTTCTTTAGTTTTCCATACTCCCATATACAGTATTAGGTATATTTTGTACAAAAACATTTGTGACTTTGATTTGTATAATTTTGTTTGATTGTAGAAAAATGACAATTACAATCCCAAACTCCCACTGAAATC
>NW_012147797.1:1847161-1848253 GCF_000956105.1 Propithecus coquereli | reverse complement strand
ACTTTTTATTATTTTTCACCTAGATGGTTTAAGCAAATTAAACGAATTTCAGTTTTACCCTGTAAAATTATTTTCAATGATAAAAAAGTGAAAACATACATCAGAGCCTCATGAAAGTTCAATAAAGGAACTAATGCATTTGTATTTTACATATCCATGTAAAATTGAGAATAAATGCACCACAATCTCTTAAATTTTCTCCTTAAAGGCTTGTTTATATCTTAAACTTTTGATTTTAGAACAATTTTTCTACTTAATTTAGGTAGTCTGAAACTCGAAATGGATCTATAACAATAATGATGGCATCTGGAAGACATTTTTAGGAACGGACAAAGCCAAAAGTCAATGGAATGCAACATGTGGATAAAATATTATAACTTTAGCTATGTGGTTAGGTATTTAAATGCCCTTTGGCAGTTGATGCCTTTCTTTTGATATGCAACTTTAGAATGCTAATGCTATTACTGCACTGATGTGTCCAAAATATTTACGTTTTGAAATCTGTCATCAGATGTCATTATTTTCCAAGACTTTAACTAGATGTTATGATATGTGATGAGAGGAGTTCCTTCATTTACTTTAATTTTTATTATATTTGTGAATTAAACCTCTTGAATATCCCCAAATGATATGGTATTAGTTAAAGAATCATGGGTAAATAATTCAGGAAATGGATTTATTCTATGTTATGAAAGTCAAATGCAGGGTATCAGTGTAAATTTAAACCACTAGACCATGAGGAAATAAAATGCAGATATGCTGTCAGAATCTGCCTTTTTAATATGTGGAAGATTCTCAGACTGCCCCAGAGAGGGAGGGGAAAAGAAAAGACAGATGGCAGTTAATATTAAGAATGAAATTTGCACTATACCTTTGAAAGCCTCAGTCCCTGGTCTTTCATTTTATTTCCTTTTGAAATTTTAAGGTCTTATCATAGAGTCTTCTTACATCTCTTTTTAACCTTTCAATTATTCTACTCTCTCTTCATAAGTGTGTGTACATATGTACAATTTATCTATGTATTTATGCATCTTTGTACTTTCTCTCTGTCTCTATCTGTATCTAGCTAGCTACCATTGCATCTGCCATCTA
>NW_012147797.1:1844519-1845623 GCF_000956105.1 Propithecus coquereli | reverse complement strand
TTGTTTCTGTGCCTTCTGGTAAATTTCCCCATAAATCTGATATTCTGTTGGACATCTGATTAACAGAAAGATGGGACAAAATCTCTTTAATCTGTCTCATACAGCATTTAACTAAAGCTTCTACCAACATGACGCCAAGCAGTAGTATGAGAACAACCTGCAGTGTTGACTTCAATCATGGCCTGCTGAGACATTGACCAATCAACTGAACAAATGCCATAAACACTCAGTGTCTACCTTGCAAATCTAGATGGCTTTCTGCTTAATTTTCTGTACTGACTTGTCTACTTCACCTAAGGCCTTAATCCAGGTAAGAGCAGGATGTGTTAATGATTGCTCAAATACTGCCTTGGCCCACAGAGAAGTCTAGGACAGTTCTATCATCAAAAACAACAATGAATTCACATTGATCTGAATGCCTCCTGTGTCTGAGTTGATATCATTAATAACATTGGAAGCTAAAATCAGGGCCAAATTTTATACCACATATTCTAATTAGGTAATTTTCATGATAGGCATAACTGCCCAAAGAGTGTGTAACAATAACAAGTCAACTATCCTGACAGCAAGCTCCCCCTAGCTACCAAGGGTAGCTGCAGTCATCTGAAGGTTACATATTCATGGACAGTAATCCTTAAAGACTTTTGGTCTTTTACGGTCTTTTATGATCATCCCTAATGTGTAAATCACCATGTTTTCAGGAGGGAGGCAAGTTAGTGCCTGGTTTTAAGAGTCAGGCTAGTATGCTTCTTAGTTCAGATGAAATTAAGTCTAGACAATACAGTGAGCAGGGCAATAAATAAATAAACCAATTTCACTTCAGAATGTCCTTAATGAAACATCAAAATTTTTAAATTTTATTAAATCTTAATCCTTGATTATCTCTTTTTAGCATTCTTTGTGATTAAATTGAAAATACACACAAATCATTTCCACTGCATAATAAACCGCAAAGGTTATCTTGAGGAAAAGTATTTGTGTGATTAGCTTGTGAGCTAAAATAGACACTTTTTATGAAACATCATATTTTCCTGAAAGAATGGGTGACAAAACTTTGATGATTTAGACTTGAGCTTTAGACAGAGATTTGCTTGAAAATGAATG
>NW_012147797.1:1838835-1840304 GCF_000956105.1 Propithecus coquereli | reverse complement strand
GCCTGGTATCTTAGCTTTGACTCAAAGGGAGAGATTTATATAAACTTATTTCCACAAGGCGTTTCTGATTTAATGCTATCACCTTTAGAGGATTTGCACTCTAAAATTAAAAAGGAATCTTTAGAGTATCTCTATATTTTAACAGAAGACACCTACGTGAGAGCAATTTGGTGATGGAGGGGTGCTATCTGATAAAACACATTGAATACAACACACTGACTCTATCTAATGGAAATATAGGTTAGACTTTTAAAATTCTTATCATATGCTAGTCATATGCTAGACTTTTAAAACTCTTATCACTGATCCCAGTGGATCAAACTCCTGATAAGTTCTGACCTCATGCTAAAATCTTTGTTTAGTTATGTCAGTAGTGTTTCTCTGTGAGTTTTAATGTATAAGTATTTTGGTATTATAATAAAGAGGGTTTATATTATCTTAATTTCCTATGCTTTTATGGTACAAATGTGTGTTTTTTCCTAGCTTACATTACTTGGCATATTTGAAATTAATGAACCAGATTTTCCTTTTAAAAAAACCCTTTTTATGAATTCTTATTATCTTTCCTACCAGTTAATATTAGTTGAGAAATAATTTGTTTTATATAATACCAAATGGAACTGTGATTCGAGATGATAACATGATATCAAAATCTTAATCAAAGACTCTAAAGTCAGGTATTCATTCCCTGAATGTACTACTGAGATAACATTGAAATATAAAAGCTGAGACGCACAGATGCACTCTTGGAAACAAAATGTTATATTTAAACCATGGAGAGTGTTGAAGGGGGATAAAATGGACTACGAATTCAAGAGAGTTATTTCAAACTTGTTCTAAAAATTTTAAACCCTTTATTAACTTCCTTCAAAGCTTATTCTTATGTTAAAAGTATTACAGGAACTTCAAAATTATTCCCCCAAAGAATGCTGAACATGTTCTAAGTTTCTCCCATTTAGAATTCATAATTCTGAGTAAGCCTATTTCAACCAAATTCAGCATTTCTCATTTATATTTGGGGAACCATATCCACTTTTATCTTAAAACTCAGATGTAAATGTGTGTTGAAAAACAAACTGAATATTCAGTAATGGGTGTGGTAAATTCTCTGTTTACACATTTGGAATTTCCCATGTGTTGAAATCCTTGCTTTACTCTTAGCTTTGGACAGTGATCATATCTTCAAAATAACCTTAATCAACATGATGTGCAGAGGAAGAGAGGAGGGCACTCCCCTAAAGTTATGTGCCACGAGGAAATTTCAACACTTTCACAATCTAGCCTATTTTAAATAAACAAAAAATGGAAGTTGTTCATGCATAATAAATCCCTGCTGGGCTATGCTGTTTTCATGACTAATTTTTTTCGCTAACCACAGCTTCACAGCCTGTGACCTTTAAGCGGCAGGCATTCTTTATAAAAACATGGGCTCACTGTAAGGGCTGTGCTTTTTCTTACCCACAAACTCC
>NW_012147797.1:1835628-1837034 GCF_000956105.1 Propithecus coquereli | reverse complement strand
AAACAGAAATAAAAAGGAGTCATCTATCATTTGAGGCCAGTACTGTCTTATAGAAGACAAAAATATAAACATACTCTATGTATTGAGAAAAATAATTTACTTAAAAATCATTTTTTTTCCTGTAGAGACCCCTTTTAAGATCATTTTTACGAAACGCTTAATGACATGGCAGTTGTTCCATACGAAAATGTAGAAGGAAAATCAACCATTATGTGTGCAAGATCTATATTATTCCATAAATTTATTTTTTCAAATGAGTTTTAAAAGAAGAATTTATTCCAAAACGTATTTATTGATCATATACTATGTGGCAACAGCTATTCCATGCCCTGGGGATATATCAGTTAAAAAAACAGACAAAAGGCCAGCATGTAGCTCACTCCTGTAATCCTAGCACTCTGGGATGCTGAGGCAAGGAGTATTGCTTGAGGTCCAGAGTTCGAGACCGGCTTGAGCAAGAGTGAGACCCCATCTCTACTAAAAAAAAATAGAAAAAAATAGCCAGGTGTGGTGGTGAGCACCTGTAGTCCCAGCTACTTGGGGGCTGAAGCAGGAAGATTGCTTGATCCCAGGAGTCTGAGGTTGCTGTGAGCTAGGGTGACACCACAGCACTCTTGCCTAGGCAACAGAGTGAGACTCTGTCTAAAAAAAAAAAAAAAAAAAATACTGACAAAAATCCCTGCCCTCACAGAACTTTACATCTTTGCAAGGGAAGAAAATAAAATAACTATATAAATATGGTACTAATAATCTAATAGCTCTGGAGATGGGTTATATAGATTGTTGGCAGAAGGTGGCACAGCAATTTCAAATAGGGGGTTCAGGAAGACCTCACGGAGAAGCACGGATCTGAGATGGGAGAGGAAAAGTACTATATAACCACCTAGGGGAGAGCAGTGTAAGATTAGGCAAAGGCAAGTCAAAAGCCTTGAAACTCTGAGCCCAGAGGTTTGATGAAGAGCAATGAGGCTGGGGCAGGTAGAGTTGAGTAGGTACCCAGAAGACTACAGGTGGCTGAGAGGTGACGGTGGCTTGGATGAGGTTGTTAGCCATGAAGGTGCTGAGATGGGTATGGCACTATTATGGATACACTGTGAAGTTATTCCTGACAGAATTTGCCGACAATTAGATGGAAGGTGTGAGAAAAAGAGAGGAATGCAGGATGACCAAGGTTTGGGTAAAGAACCTGGATTATTATCTGTGTAAATCATGAGGAGA
Source organism: Propithecus coquereli (assembly GCF_000956105.1). Lineage (NCBI taxonomy): Eukaryota > Metazoa > Chordata > Mammalia > Primates > Indriidae > Propithecus > Propithecus coquereli. The sequence continues at coordinate 1,835,816 of NW_012147797.1, read as the reverse complement.
CTATAATTGATGTCTAATTCTTTACGTATTTTTATTATCTCATCGAATTTCTGGAAATTCTGACTGAAGGTATCAGAAAAAAAGTATTAATAAGATAAAATGACTTATTTGGCATTGTATAATTTTCCTTTTATTTCTCGAGGTATTTTAACATTAGAGTTTTTTGATTTGTCTTTTCTTTCCTGTTT
>NW_012147797.1:1830369-1830946 GCF_000956105.1 Propithecus coquereli | reverse complement strand
TAAATGATGAAGATGAATCTTAGCTCCTGGTGTACTTTATTTGCATTTATTTAAATTTTTAAATTAGACTAGGGTTTTTGTTTGTTTTGGGTATCCAGAAAATAGCATGCTCTAGGGAAGAGTGCAACCATATTACTATACTCAGCAATCAGTAGTAAATAATAGTTGCATGCAAAATTTGAAGAACCGTAAACTCTGGAAGTTGCCATAATTATTGATGCTCTTTAAAAGCCTAATTTATTGTTCATGTCTATTTTAATGTACTCTTAAAACCTTCTGTCTTCTTTTATGTATATTTATTGTAATGTCATTAAAATGAGCATTATGTAATTAGCAAATATTCATAGTCCTATTTTTATTGAATCTTTCGTAAATGTTCTCACAACCTAGTGGTAGAAAATTTTTTAATTAAACACATGTGGATATGAGCTGAAATTTGCTACTTAATGGCTATTTGACTCTCAACTTCAGTTTATTCATCAGTAAAATAATAGGAAGAATAATTTCAACCTTTTAGGATTGCCAAATTACAGATTAAAATATAATGTATAAACTTCCTTTGCTAATAATTGAATAA
>NW_012147797.1:1825393-1826594 GCF_000956105.1 Propithecus coquereli | reverse complement strand
TTGGTGTTTATTATGAAAATATGTGTTATCCTATTCATTTGTAAATTATAAAATGTATTCAGAATGATCTCCTTATAAGAAATAAGACAATGTATATATGCACACAAAAATATTAGGTCATTAAATATGAAATGTCTGATTTCAAATCAAAAGTGTAGTTTATTATATCTCAAATGAGAAGCAGTACAATTAATCACAGTATGTGACTAAATTATCCACACAGTTTTGCCATCTTAAAGGTAGCTTGTTTATACCAGCAAATAAGAAGCCTAGAGAGCGAATGGTGATGAAATCAGGAAAGGCATTTTTCACAGCTTGTTGGGAATTGAATGTTTTTCCTTGTAAGAAGTGGTCCGAAGCCTGGAAGAAGTGGTACTCAGTTGATGAAAGGTCTGGGAAATATGGTGACTGACAGAGAGTTTCCAAGTCCAGCCTCCTGTAGTTTGAACAGTTTTGTTTGTGCAACATGTGGTCGAACATCGTCTTGCAAGAGGTTTGGCCTGTTTCTGTGGACTAATCTTGGCTGCTGAATCACAAGCATCCTCATCATTTCATCCAATGGGTTGCAGTAGACATCTGCTGTAATCCACTGACCAGGTTTCATGAAGCTGTTGTGGATAATACTAGCACTGGACTATCAAATAGACACCACTAGTTTTTTTTTTTTTTGATGAATATTCAGTTTTGGACTGTGTTTTGGAACTTTATCTTTATCCAACCATTATGCCAACCCTTGTGATTGTCAAAAAGAATCCATTTTTCATCACAAGTAACAATATGGTATAGAAATGGTTTGCCTTTACATCATGACAGCAAAGAAAGGCAAGCTTTAAGATGATTCCTCTTCTGACACTCGTTTAATTCATGGAGAACTGATCTATCCAGCTTCTTTACCTTGCTGATTTGTTTCAAATGGTCCAATGTTGTTGGAATAGTGATGTCAAACTTTGCTGCTAATTCACACATAGGTTGAGATGGATCTGCTTCTACTACAGCTTTCAGTTCATCATTATCCACCTTGGTCTCAGGTGGCCCACGTGGCTCATTTTCAAGATTAAAATCACTCAAACAGAACTTCGCACACCATCACTGTACTGTGTGTTCATTAGCCACATCCTTCCCAGCCCACACACTTTGTTGATGTTTTGAGCTGTCTGTGCGGCATTGGTTTTATGATGGAACTCATATTCAAAAATAACAT
>NW_012147797.1:1820775-1825093 GCF_000956105.1 Propithecus coquereli | reverse complement strand
TTTTTGCTTGCTAATTTAAATGTAGTACAGTCTTGTCCATTGGAAAACATTGGTAAGACATTTTTAGGTTAAAGGACGATAATAGATGTAGCCTCCCATAATTACAAATACATATATAAATCCTTTGCCTTCTCCAATTTTTGTACACAGAGATTACTATGTACATGCCTAACAGTTCTTTCAATATTGTTGAACTTAATAAAGGTTGTTCTCCCTTTGCATCTGATGTTTAAAGAAGCTATGATTTAAACACCCATATGTATCCCTACTTTTACTTTCTGCATCCCTAAGGTGATGCATTGACTGCTCAATTCCCCATAACCCATTGGTCTCTATAAAAAAAACTTAAGGTTAATGTCTTCTTATAGCATTCTTTTTGTAACTTTGGAATCTTCTTGCTCCAAACTGTTTTCCACAAATATTTATTTAAGAATCCAGTAGCAGGCTCTTTCCATTTTACTATTTTCTTGGTTTCTTGATTGGTAGATTGGTTAGGTTATATGGCTACATTTTGGATTAACCTTATTGGTATTCAGTGTTGACATATGACTCATTGTTGGCTTGGTTTTGAAAAGACATGCAGAATACATTCAAGGCCTATTTTGAAAGAGTTACGTAGTGCGACATAGTAACAATAGAAAAATGGGAAAATGTCACATGGCATGACATAAAAAGAAAAAATAATATTTTCTGAGATACAAAATAAAGTAGAATCATATTGGTGATAATATATCTTAACAGAAGGACATACCAATCAATGTTTTCAATTACACAAAATTCTTCCATCTGGTACAATTCTGACAAGAAAATAAATACTAAGGTGGAGAACTGAATCTCATTTTACAGAGTTAACAATAATAATAGAGAGAAAAAAACTGTTCTTGTGTGTTAATTTCTTTTGCAATAGCATACAGCTGGGTTCTATCTTTTATTGTGTATATTATTTAAGAATTCTATCCTTTTAAACTTTGATCATGTAGTCTTCCTACATCTGGTTCTATTTGGCACTTGCTATAGAGAGAATATAAAAGGTCAGGTGAACATTAATGCCCATCTCTAATAAAAAGAGTATGGATCTTTTATAAAATATACATGTATATTATTTATGCACAATTTAATTGCTACTTCTATTGTCTTAACAAATGTCCATTAGTATGATGTAAAATGGTATAAAGTAAACTGGTTAAACTTATAAGTTGCTACTTTAATTTAGAATCTCACTTTTGGTTGCTTCAATTCCTGTTTTTTCAATCTACCATTATACATATTTAAAAATACATCTTTTATTCTTTTACTTTTTTTTGTTACTTAATATTGGTTGGAAAGCAGTAAAATTAGAGGTTAGGACTTCATAATTTGCTGTATTCTGTGAAACTGTGCAAATAGCTAAACTTCTCATTGACCCAGTTAACTTAACTAAAAAATGGATTTAAGCATTGCATTTATCTCATAGGGTAATTGTAAGGATTTACAGAGATAACATACTATAATATCAGGTCTATGTGTGAAGTGGAGGAAGCTATTCTGTCTACCTACCTTAAGAATCTATTTAGTATATTTGCAACGACATGGATGAATGTAGAGGATGTTATGCTAAGTGAAATAAGCCAGGCACAGAAAGACAAATATTGCATGAACTCACTTATATATGGAATCTAAACTCACAGAATCAGAGCTAGAATGGCAGTTGCCAGACACTGCGGGGCAGAGGAAATGGAGTGATGTGGTTAAAGGGTACAAAGTTTCAGTTATTGGGAATAAACAAGTTCTAGAGGTCTAATGTACAGCCTGGAAACTATAGTTAATAATACTGTAGTGCACACTTCAGATTTGCTAAAAGTAGATTTTAAATACTCTCACCACAAAAATAAAAAAGGTAAATGTGTGAGGTGATGGGTATGTTAATAAGCTTGATTGTGTAATCATTTCACATGGTACATGTATACCAAAACATCATGTCACACTTTATTATATACAATTTTTATTTGCTACTTTTACCTGAGTAAAACTGAAAAAGAAATAAAATACAAGATGATACACATAAACTATTCAGAATGAGAGATGGCATTTAAGCACTCTAAACGTTAGCTTTTTATCTTTACAAGTACATTCCTGCATTGTCTTGTGAAGCAAGTATTTGATGTCTCTAGAGAATAAATTAACTTCAGCATAAAGTGCATCTGTATAGATCATTGTTATTGAAACTGTCTATGTTATCAAGGAAAATGTATAAGATTAGTGAATTCCAGAAGTCGCCCAAATGCTGTATCATTTTTGTTCCAAAGTGATTGCTCTAGTCTTTATTCACTGAAAGAGAATTTATTTCAAAAAGTATAAAGTGTAGAAGAACAGAAAAAAATAGAATGCTATCTTTCTGTTAAAAAACAAGATAAGAATATGTGTGAACATACACGTTTGTTTTGTACGCATGCATGAGTATACATAAGCGTGTGCATGTTCACTCAGGAAGGAAAAAAACGAATAATGATATAAAGGGTATGAAACCAAGATTGTGAGAATATTGTATTTTTAAACATCATTTTGACTTTAGAACCATGCAAATTTTGCATATTTGAAATACAAAAGTTTAAAAAGGAAAAAAAAATAAGGCTAACAAATAATATAACCATACAGGAGAATACATTATTTCATGTAACTTTAGAACATGATACTATAACTACACCTTAAGGCAAATATCCTTAGTGAGATATATTCTATTGTTTGAAATAACAGGCACTGTGTAAGTAAGAGATATGTCCAATAATTTGATACCTAAGTCTTTCACTTCAGTGCCAAAATATTATTATGTTTTTAAGTTAAGGATTAGCCCCTATGATTTTTTAATAGTAAAATTATGTGTCAGTGGCTCACTCTTTCTCAACACTTGATTTTTGTGACTTTGAGGAAAAAGATATATGATGATGTATATTAAGTCATATGTTAACAGCACATTAAATGTTTCTACAAAACAAGACAAAAAAATATTTTTTAGTGCTGAAGACAACCAAAACAGCAGGGGGTTTGAATTCCGTTTGCCACTATTTCTGATATTGAAAGTCAGTTTTGCTCCTTTGAACATATGTGTTGACTTTGGATCTAAAATGGAACTGAGAATAGTTTCGGTAAGAAATATTTCCTAATTTCTTGACTACTTATATCCTTAGATCCATAGCTATCTTGTAGAGATTCTAAACACTTGCAGCCATTTCCATGGACATATAATTTTGAGTTAAGATTTCTACATTTGAAAATTTATGGATTTCTGATCAAACTGGCATTTTAATTAAATTCACACATTGTTGGCCACTCTTGTTTCAAACACAGAGCTATAATAGATGAAATATTGATAAGATAAATAAGAATGACATAGTCTTTCTTTAAAAAAGAAAAACATGACAATACCATCAACAGACAAGGAAGCCAATAGAATACAAATTGTGTAACATAATAATATGTATTATATTATATAATAACATATTATTATGTTACAAATCACAAAATATATTTGTGTGATAGTTCATAAAGCCAGCCACAGTCATCACAGTTCATTTTTATAATAGCTTATGTATCCTTTTGGTGGTATGGATTTTTACTATTAATAGAACATCTATCTGCATCTTAACTAAAGAGCACTGTCTTAGACTCTTTTTTAAAAGATCCCATTTGATTACTGAGTCTGCTGTACTATCAGAAAACTTGTGGCTGGGTGCTGTGGCTCAGTCCTGTAATCCTAGCACTTTGGAAGGCTGAGACAGGAGGATCGCTTGAGGCCAGGGGTTCAAGACGAGCCTTAGCAACAGGGACCCCTGTCTCTACAAAAAAATGCAAAAATTAGCTGGGTGTGGTGGTACACGCCTGTCATACCAGCTACTTGGGAGGCTGAGGCAGGAAGATCCCACTTGAGCCCAGAAGATTGAGTTTGCAGTGAACTATGACAATGCCACTGCACTCTAGTGCAGGCTATAGTGTGAGATCCTCTCTCCAAAAAAAAGAAAAAATAAATAAAAAAGCTTGTTCTGAGACAAATTCTCAATTTATTATTAAGTAATAATAAACTTAATAGTGATAGATTATTTTTGATTTGTTAGAAAATTATTGGGAAAATAATATTGCCTAAGATCTAAAAGAAATAATTCAGAGAGACTTTATATCTGTGAATGACAATAAAGATGGTTGGAATTTTGTTTTCTTAATTTTTAAACATCTCAGAAAATCTACAAAATATAGAAATAGAGATACTTTTTTTCTTTTGATTGAAAGAAAAAAAAATTCCAGTTTTAAAGGTAACACATCTCATTATGGAAAATTCAGGAATTAT
>NW_012147797.1:1816433-1820275 GCF_000956105.1 Propithecus coquereli | reverse complement strand
ATAGAATGGGTTCCAGCTCTATCCAGGATAATACAAAAGGTGCTAAATCACTATTGTTTTTTGTGGCTGAGTAGAACTCCATGGTATACATATACCACATTGTATTAATTCACTCATGGATTGATGGGCACTTGGGTTGTTTCCACATCGTTGGAATTGTGAATTGTGCTGCTATAAACATTCTGGTGCAGCTGTCTTTTTTATAGAATGTCTTTTGTTCTTTTGGGTAGATGCCCAGTAATGGAATTGCTGGATCAAATGGTAGTTCTACTTGTAGCTCTTTGAAGTATCTCCATGTTACTTTCCACAGAGGTTGTACTAGTTTGCAGTCCCACCAGCTGTGTAGGAGTGTTCCTATCTCTCCGCATCCATGCCGACATTTATTGTTTTGGGACTTTTTGATAAAGGCCATTTTCACTGGAGATAAGTGATATCCCATGGTGGTTTTGATTTGCATTTTCCTGATGGTTAGAGATGTTGAGCATTGTTTCATATGTTTTTTGGCTATTAGTCTATCTTCTTTTGAAAAGTTTCCATTCATGTCCTTTGCCCGCTTTTTGATAGGGTTGTTTGATTTTTTCTTGCTGATTTCCCTGAATTCTATATAGATTCTAGTTATCAGCCCTTTATCAGATGTGTAACATGGGAATATTTTCTCCCATTCTGTAGGTTGTCTGTTTGCTCTCATGATAGTTTCCTTAGCTGTGCCGAGGCTTTTTAACTTGATCAGGTCCCATTTATTTATTTTGGTTGTTGCTGTGATTGCCTTTGGGGTCTTCTTCATAAATTCTTTGCCTAGGCCAAAGTGTGTAAGAGTTTTTCCGACTGTTACTTAATTCTTATATGCTTGTATATTTAGGAATTTCCAAATATAGTGCTAATGGATAAAGGATAACTTGATCTTTGATTTCAATATCTTAGGTTCATAAGAATAAATTTCTAAAAGTGGAAATACTGGATCAAATGGAACATTTTTTAAAGAAAAACATGGAATACAAAAGTAGTGTTTAGATGTTACCATTTACAATTCTCCAAATCACTTAAATATCACAGCTCAAATGTTGTAGTGTTAAAACATTTTCTTTTCTATCTGTACAACACATTCATTATCAGCAATAAGAAAACAACATATATATCTGCAAATTCTACATCTATATTGACTCATATTTCAGACTCTTATGAAGATGACCATCAAGAAAAATAAATATAAATATAAAGAACCAGTTAGTTACTGGATCACGTTATAAAGGTTTTTGGAAGGCAGCCGCAGACACTGGTTTGAGTAAGTTATTTGATTTTACTTTTCTTATTTGAGAAATGAGGTTAATATTTCATCCACAGGAGTATTTACTAGCTTAAATAATGCTAGACAAAGCTGCTTTTCTCCAATGTGTGCTTTTTTATTCCACTTTCAAAATAAGAGATGAAGACTAGTCTACCTGTGTATTAAACATGAACTGTGGGCCTTTCTGTCTTCGGCCAGGAAGTGATCAATGTTAGAGTTTCCATAGTAAGGATGAGGCTTCTTAATTCAGAACTGCTGGTTTCAGGTCAGGACAAAGGACTCAATGTATCCAAGGAGGCTTCAGTGAAATCACTTGGTGATGTTTACATGTCATCTTTTTCATGAATTGGCTGAATAACAGATTTTCTAAATTTACCATCCCACAATTTAAAATTGCTAAAGGAATTTTCTCCATTTTAAAGAGAATTACCTTTTCTCCAAACTAGTATTTTTTTGTTTTCCTGGAACTAATGAATCTTGGATTTTTCCAAAAAATTTATGTACTTCCAAGTATCTTAAAATAACATATAGTTATCTAGAAAAATAATCTGACTACAATATCAGTATGAGTGTAATATAAAATTGAGATAAATGCTCAGTTTTGAATTAAATAAATGAGAAAAATTTTGTTCATATTATTTTGTAATATTTCTATTGCATGTGTAATTTTATTTTTATCAGCATCGGTCATCATTTTAAATAGTCTTTCTGTTTTCCTGTTTTACTAGAAAGTATCCCTACTTTAAATAATACAGTACTTGATAATTGTGTTAAATGAAAAAAAATTATATTTTCTACAATTTGAGCCCATTAAATTTAATAAAACAAAATAACAACAGGGATTATATAGGTTTATTCCTAAACCACATGACTGTGTTTTATAGTATAAGTGCAGAACTATGAATCAAAAGATCTAAGTTCTCAAAAAATGCTTTCACTTTATTATGAAATGATCGCATTTAATTCTCACTCAAAGTCTAGAAGTTGCTTTAATATACATTTTACAGATAAGGCAATATAGACTCCTAGAGATTCACTTTGTCTAAAAAATTCATTCTTTTGTTATATCATCCTGCCTCATATTCAATACTGGGTAGAAAGAGGGTAAAATATTGAGCCCTAGACTAAAACGCAAACTTCTAACTTATATGTTAATATTGATATTTTACCATGTCTTGTGATGTTCATCTCTACACAGACTTTTTAATATTGTCTCGGAAGAAAAAAAAATCGTAGCAAAGGAAATAGAGGAAGGAAGGAAGGAAGGAAGGAAGGAAGGAAGGAAGGAAGGAAGGAAGGAAGGAAAAAAGAAAAGAAAGAAAGAGAGAGAAAGAGAGAATGACAGAAAGACAGAAAGAAAGAAAGAAAGAAAGGCAGGCAGGCTAGAGTGAGGACTTATGGACACACCAGTCAGTGCTTGAGAGCATTGTGGGAAAAGACATAACAGTTATATGTTATAAATAAAATGAAAGAAGTCAGTTGACAGAAGTCTGAAAGAATAAAGAAAATATGGGAAGAAATAATTTTTAACATGCTTGATATTTTGTAATAGTTTATGGAAAGAGTGTGTGTTCCTCCACACCCCAACTTAGTGAGCTGAATATCATGTGCTGTTTTCATTCAGTCACACAAATGCAGGCAGTGTTGCTTTCTTTATAATAACTTCATGTCTCTCTAGATGTGCCTTCTAGTGCCCTCCATAAATTGTGGGAAAATTTAAGATTCTTGAGCTATTGAAAAAGATGGTTGTCTACAAAGAATAATTTAATAAAACTCTGGGCCAATGACAATCATCAGTCTTCTTGTAAAATCAATGGGCAACTGCTGATGAGAAGTCCTCCCCAGTGGCTATAGAACTACAGGCAATGGCCTTTAGGGTACGGATGGTGCTCACTTGGCTCCTGAATGCATAGTCTGTGGGTTCTAGAAAAACTTCCTTAAAGCTTCTGGTGATTGGAGACAATAAAATTTACTTGAATTAAGATTAGAGAATTTCTCAATATTAAATCCACTGCTATTCATGGAATATATTCATGTCTGGTTTCCTAGTGCTATGTAACCCTAGCCCTTCTCTCTCATCCTTTGTTTTTAATCTCAGAGTGTAAAAATTTCTTCTAAGCAAGATACCAAAATTAAGAAGACATTTTGGAAAAGACTGGTCAATTCTACTATAATATAAAACAAACCAAAAAACCTCTATGTGGCAAAAAAAAACCTACATAAAGTTAAAAATTGACAAGAAACCTGGAAATGCACTTACAACTCAGTTAATAGCTATTACACCAAAAATTTTATGTAAGTTAATTTTAAATTACCAATAATTAAATAGCATAAATAGAAAAAGGCATGAGCAAGCACTTTATAGAAAAAGAGACTCCAGTGGCTAATACATATATAAAGAACATACTAAATCCACTCATAATTCAACACAAATTAAAATAGCTTTCATCTATTAGATTGGCAAGTGTTTTGATAAAAGGTTTTGATAATAAGTGATAACATAATTGTTATCACTGGAAAAAATGGTCATTCTCATACAGTGGTAAGAATGTGAGTT
>NW_012147797.1:1811055-1812208 GCF_000956105.1 Propithecus coquereli | reverse complement strand
ATTTTATATAGTACATTCAAAGCATGCGAATATTCATATTATTTTGGTGGCACCAAGAGACTTTCCTACATGCTTTTCTGACCCATGTCAAAGGCTGTGATTGTCAGCCCTTGCTGTAATCAGAGCCCTATCACAGCTATGTGCACTTAGCTCTCAGTGCCTACAAGCTTCTCTGATCTCTTCTCTGAAATGTTAAGGAAATTAAAAGAGAAAATATTTGCATATCACATTCCCTTTCTAATAGGATATGGAATTGTGTTTTGTCTACACAGCTGTGTTAACAGACAGCAGCCTCTTACATATTCCTCATCGAATTCCAGCCTCAATGGTACCTTCTTCCTGGGTCACTTGGGTATTTAGAATTTTTTTAATACCTACTCCAAATGGTGAGCTGGATCCAGCTGATATTGGTTTGCAAGAAATGATTATTACATTTTCAGAAAATTTATAAAATTGTGGTTAAATTGTTGGTAGCTGCAAAGGAGCCATAGTGGAGTATTACTGTCTATTCGCAGCCTGAGTTGCCACCTGGGCCTTTGAATCTCAGGAGAATTCTGCCCTCAGTCAGTCCGAGGTCTGCTTTCTCAACTGATTTCTGCCAAAAACTTAATTTTGGGAACCTGGATCATCAACGACCTTTAACACCATTGTAGGAAAAATAATTTTGTTGTACCCTTGGTTTGCTTGAAATTTCCATACCCTCTTTCTGAACTTTTAACAGATCTCTCCTTTGTACCTCACATATGCCTACAATTGACAGATTTCTTGTGCCTTTATTTAATTCTGGCTTGTGATTGTTAGCTTTCCTAAGTTACCAGCTTTTCTCCCCTTTCCCTATTCTCCTACATTTTCTAGCCCTTCTTACCCCTACCTGAACCACAATTTCAGGTGAGAGCTGAACGTCAGGGGATGCCAGTGTTGATGGAGATAAAACTTTTGTACAGTTAGGTAGACGTGTGGGAACTTGATTCCTTCTTTGATACTCTACTGGATCTTTTTTTTTTTTTTTCCATAGCTTTAGAAAGTTCCTTTCTATAACCTGTGGGGACTGAGACAATTGAGCTCATTGTGTGCACAGAATTCCGGTCTGTATTGGATCTGAATTATATGGATCATTAATTGGGAATGTAGAAAAAAGTTTCCTTGGCACTAT
>NW_012147797.1:1809729-1811005 GCF_000956105.1 Propithecus coquereli | reverse complement strand
ATTCTTATGATTAAATAGTTTGCTGCTGCTTAGAAGACGGAGGAAGATTTACATTGCTGAGATGGAAGTTCTTGAAATATAATTTAAACTTGGATAAAGTAATGTCCAGGACAGTGTGGATAGTAAACCACCTTCTATGTAATAATGGCTGCCTTGTTTTCTTTCTGAGCACATAATACATTTCAAGTGCTTTGTCTACATCTTTCACATAAATAATCACCACTGTCATCTAATCCAAACTGTTATCCTTGGTCTTCAATTTTCTGTTCTGCAATTTGTTGTCATGGGTCTAGTTCAAAATAAGAATTTGATTATGGGACCCATTTCTGCTCTTTTTGTTTTGAATCACTAATTTACAACCTCATAAATATTTTGCATTAAGCCCAAATGAATAAAACAACATATTGCTGCACACATATTTAATTCCTTTTTTTTGCCTTTTTATTTGTTTGATAAAGCCTTTGGTAAGTAACCAGGTAATTAATATAATATACTATTTTTTTTAAAGTGTACTTCTCTATACTAACCCACAAAACATGATCCATTAACTTTGATAAATAACAATGCTTTGCTGTCATCCTTGATGACCTTAAATATGTAGTTCTTCATCTCCCCAAATTTGGCAGCTTAACAAGCAAAAATCTGGGAGCAGTTTAGGTGGGTGGTTCTCATTCAAGATCTCATGGGGTTACAGTCAAGCTGTCAGCTGAGGATGAAGTCATTTCAAGGCTCAACTGGGTCTGGAGAAACTGCTTCCAAGCTCACTCACGAGGTCATTGGCCAGCCTCAGATCCTCCTGGCTGCTGGTTGGAGACCTCCATTTCTCCCCATATCCCTGCCTTCTCAAGGTGGTACCTGGCTTCCCCCAAAGAGAGTGGTCTGAAGAAGAGAGCACACTCAAGATGGAAGCTGCAGCCTTTTTGTAATCTAATCTCAGCAGTGACGTAACCCATCATTTCAGTCATATGCTATTAGAATCACATCACCAGGTCCAGCCCCCAACTCAAGATTAGGAGAATTAAGTTCTACCTCTTGAGAGACGGAACATCGAAGAATTTGTGGACATATTTTTAAAGCACCTTACTTGCAGAATAGAACCATTGAGTGGTCCTTTTTCTCTTTAATGTGTCATAAGTCATAGTTTCAGATACGGTAATCGTGGAGGATAATGACTCTATAATGCAAAAACATAAAAAGCACCTCCCAACCTGTACAATATCATCGGTTAATCACTAATATAAAAAAATCCAGCCTCAATAAATATCTTTTCCTTATA
>NW_012147797.1:1804745-1806264 GCF_000956105.1 Propithecus coquereli | reverse complement strand
GAGAGAACTGCCGACACCAGCCCAGGGACGGCTGCCGCCAGTGAGCAGTGGCCTCTTGCGGACTCAGCGCTGGGCTCCCAGCCCCCTCGGGGCACCTCCCGGCCGGCAGACGCAGCCAATGGGCAGGCGCCATATTGCTTTATTCTCCCCTTCCCCTTCCCTACCCGTGGCTTCCCAGAGAGACAATTTAGCCACCACTCGAGGTATCTGCAGGGAACGGTATCTTTCCTTTTGGGTCCCTACAGCAACCTGAGGGGTACTCAGACTGTGAGTTCCCTACCCGCCAGCCCTCCCAGGTGCTACTTGCCTGAGGACTCCAGGAGAGTGGGGCACATCCCGAGGTGGAGTGAAATCAATCCAGCTTGGGCACCCTGTAGGTAATTCAAGACCAGCACACCTCCCCCTGGCAGGACCAGGGATTGATGTCCAGGGTCCAGGGGACAGGCCTGCAGACCAGACCCCGTACACCCAGGTCAATAACGCACTGCCCTGGGGCACAGAAGAGAGATCTGTGAAAGAACCTACTGAGGAGTCTGTGCCTCCAGGGGCAGATCAGCGTGCCTGACAGGCAACCCTCCTCCCAAAAGAGGGCTATGCACCCAGCTAAGGCTATGATCCTGGGTAGGGAACCTCACGGCCTATGTCACAGCCAGGGGAGATCCATCAGCCTGAGGTCCCACTTGCTGGCAGAGGCCTTGGAGAGGCCACGGAGAGGGGGAGAGTGGAGGGGAACGAGATCTGCTCCAGAGTGCATGTCTTGGTCAGCCCCACACCCCAAGCCCAGACTTTCAGCTAAGTAGAGACATTTCAGCCCCTCCCGGCAGCTCTGCAAAGAAACAAAGAGCAGACCTTTGACCCCTGCTAACAGCAGTTGTGGAGCATGAGGGCAGGCTTACCCAACCCAGCCCCACCCAGACTCACTCCTGGTCCTGCCCCCACTGAGGTGGAGAATAAGGACAGCTCTGGTTATGATCCTGGGTAGGGAACCTCTGGACCTGCTCAAGAGTGCAGGTCTTGGACAGCTCCACCCCCAAGCCCCGACTTTCAGCTGAGTGGAGCCATTTCAGCCCCTCCGAGCAACTCTGCACAGAAACAAAGAACAGACCTTTGACCCCTGCTAACAGGAGTTGTGGAGCCTGAGGGCAGGCTTACCCAACCCAGCCCCAACCAGACTCACTCCCTGACCTGCCCCCACTGAGGTGGAGAATAAGGACACACCTGGAAATCCCAGGGCCCCACCCACCACCCAAGGCACAAGAGGGCCTCTCTAGAGAAATAATAGCTAGCTACAGGACCCAAAAACAGCACTGCAGCTCGCTCCTCCCTGCAAGTGCCACCTACTGACAGGGAGGTCATCCTACACACACTTTTACAGCATATACTGATTTATCATAAAGGGTGTGGTCGAATCTCACCAAAAACAACACCTACTGGCTCAGAGACTAAACAGGGCATGTCATTATCCAAATGAAAATCTAAAGGCAAGAAGGAACAACTGATCCAGATGGGAAGGAACCAG
>NW_012147797.1:1802048-1802451 GCF_000956105.1 Propithecus coquereli | reverse complement strand
ACTGAGGAAATTACATCATAATGTTGCTCTTTTAACTGTGCACACCTGACTCCCTTTCATCTGCTTATCTATTCCTCCTTGATAATAGTAGCTTTATGTAAAATCTAAAGAGAATATTGACAGGGCACATATAAGAAATTGAAATAGGAAACTCTCAGGATAGAATGTCTCAATGGATATTGGACAGAACATTAGAGTAGGAAATCTAATCACATAACATATCAGGAAAACCAGGAGGAAGAGAAGGCGCATGAAGTAGTATTTCAACAGGGTCACAGGGCTGAGAAATAGGCTTGAACCAAGGGAAGAAGGTAATCCTAGCCTTCAGTTAAAGGAGGCCTTGTCATGCTGAGCTACTCAGGTTGGGAGTTAGACTTGGGGAAACCCAGGAGCTGGTAACCGC
>NW_012147797.1:1797165-1797413 GCF_000956105.1 Propithecus coquereli | reverse complement strand
ATCAGTCCAATTTTTTATGTCACAAAAAAGTTTAAAGTTAAAAACATTGAACATAAACATGTCGATGCATACTTTTTTAAAGTACATTTTTAGAAATCAAAATTAATATTCATGCTAGTTTTTATGATACTTCCAAGTTGTCCAACAAAATGTCTATACTACACATTTAACTTCTTGTGAAAATTATATAGAAATATCTACACTTTACCATTTTAAAATTGTCAATCTAATTTTCTTTTTTATTTCAG
>NW_012147797.1:1793974-1795445 GCF_000956105.1 Propithecus coquereli | reverse complement strand
TGTAAATTCTATGTTTAACATTTGAGGAACCATCAAACTATGTTTTCACAGAGGCTGAGCATAAACTATTTTCATCATTTCACATTCCTACCAGAAATATATAGGGTTCCAATTTATCTATGTTCTTACCAAAACTAATTTTTGTTTTGTTATTATTATTATAGGCATTCTAGTGTATACAAAATGGTGGTATCTCACTGTTATTTTGATTTTGATTTCCCTGATGATCAACAAAGTGCAATAGTTCTTTTTTTTTTTTTTTTAACTCTGAATACTAGGCCCTTGCCAGATATATTATTTGAAAATATTTTCTCCTTTTTAACTTTATCTTTTCACTTTCTTGATGTGTAAAACATTTCGGTTTCTATGAGGTCAAAAAGTTATTTTTTTCTTAGATTGCTCATGCTTTGGTATATCTAAAAAAAATGTTGCTTTATCCAACATTACACAGATTTCTACCTAGACCTCCTTCTAGGACTGTTAATATTTTAAATTTTATATTTAGGTATTTTATCCATTTTGAGTTAATTTTTGCATATGGTGTGAGGTTGGGGTCCAAATTCATCATAGCATGTGATATCCAGCACCCTTTGTTAAAAGACTGTTCTTTTCCCATTGAATGATTTTGGCACGCTTGTCAAAAATCAACTGACCATAAATTTATTGGTTTGTTTCTGGACTTTAAATTTTATTCCATTGGTGTATAAATCTATCCTTATGCCAGTACCACACTGTGTTGATTACTATAGCTTTAAACTAAACTATTCAATTTTGAGGCCCTAACTAGCAACCAGCAACATTTATCTGACACAATAAATGTTGGTTCACAGAGACTACATCAACACATGGATGAACTTCAGGTGGTGAAATCCAGGTTAAAAATGAGCTCTTCATTTTAATTATAGGATAAATAATATTTCAGTGAATTAGGATGGCTAAGATATAAAATTTCTTACTCCCAATATTTTAATTACTAAAATAATATTTCTCATGAAGGTAGCACATTTAATTTTTTTTGTTGTTTCCTTAATTTTTTTTTCATTTCAGCATATCACAGGGGTACAAATGTTTGGGTTATGTATATTACCTTTGACCCACCCAAGTCAGAGTTTCAAGCATTTCCATCCCCCAGATGGTACGCACTGCACCCATTGGTTGTGTATATATCCATCCCCTCCTCCCGCCTCCCATCTGCACATTTTCTAGGCTGCCATTATGTATTGCTCTATCATTGGTCCTAAGATAACACAATCAGTTACATAGCTAAGTTTTGTGTGCATAAGTATGCTACAACCTATTTATGAGGTCACTCTAATAGGAAATGCAAGAAAACATGGCCAATTTTTGAAAGCTGAAGGAATACTAAACTTCATATTTCAGCAGAAGTAATAATGCTATTATCCTGAAGCATGTAATTTTTTTAAATTCTGGCAAGAGTTTAAGGAGAAAGTTTATAGGTAGTAACCATGAT
>NW_012147797.1:1792535-1792854 GCF_000956105.1 Propithecus coquereli | reverse complement strand
AGAAATAGATAATATGTATACACAGAATGTCACTGTGCACTCTGGAGTCTGCTGTATGTCATTATACATATATTCTTTCTTACTGGCAGTTTTACCTTCATTAATAACTCAAAAGAAATATTTCTGTGCTAAATTTTTGCATGTCTAATACAGTTCACATTGGCATAGTTAGCAGTCCCACATTTTCAAAACAACCTCTTTCTTCAACTGTCTGATCTTGGCAGCACATCTGCAAAGCAATAGAACAGTCTCTGGTTTTAGCAATTTAAAGGTCATAATTGCCAAAATGAGAAAGCAATATCTTGTTTTATATATATCA
>NW_012147797.1:1790318-1791570 GCF_000956105.1 Propithecus coquereli | reverse complement strand
TTGTTTCCACATCTTTGCAATTGTGAATTGTGCTGCTATGAACATTCGAGTGCAGGTGTCTTTTTCATAGAGCGACTTTTGCTCTTTTGGGTAGATGCCCAGTAATGGGATTGCATAGCTATGGAATAGAACCATGACATTCAAGGTGGTGTTAAATAATTGATTACGGAGGCTCATGAAAGAGCATATGTAGAGCAGAGAGAGGGCTGGTTAGTTTCGTGGAGGGAAAAGTGATCTGGAGTTGGTGGTACAGTCCTTTGACTACACAATAAGCTGAATGAAAATTAAAGATTTGAAAAATGTGATATGGTACCCAAGCAGAGCAAACTATAGCCTCTCTTCCAAGTGATTTTTTGGTCTATTTTTTAAAATCTAGCTGCTTTTGTTGATTTTTCAAGGCTAGAAGGATGTGTATATCAGATTCTTCAGATTTAGAGTACCTCCCTTTCTGATTACATGTCTACTTCATGATCCTGAAGAATGTCTGCGATCCCGGTCTCTCTTAGAAACTTCCTGAATATTAACATAAACCTCTGTTTTCCATTGGCTTCCAAAAAATTTGTAGAGTGTTGTAATATTTGTGATATTATTTTACTACCCTAGCATTTAATAATTTGTGTTTATGGTTCAACATTTCTTATCTCTACCTCTATTACTATGTCAGCCTCTAGTTACAAAGTTTGGAGGACATTTCTTTTTTTAAGTAGAGATATTATTATATCAGCAAAAAATATTGTCATTTCCATGGTGAGTCACAATGCCTCTAGGAATACAGCAATTATAATAAGTGAGTGAAGCAGGCCAGATGCTGGTTGTGTGATTTCATAGCCTGCACCCTACCTAAAGGAGCAGAACTTCAGATATTCAGAATCATGCAGAAATATTCAGCCAGTATTGTTGTATCAGCCAGGAGAGAAACAGAATCAATGGGATCAATCTGTCTATTTATCTATCATTTACCTACCTACCTACCTACCTACATACCTACCTACCTACCTACCTATCTAAAGGGAATGAGGGACAGAGACTTATTGCAAGAAATTGACTTACGCAATTACGGGGATCTGGCTAGGTAAATTCAAAACCCACAGAATATTCTGTCAGAAAGGCAAGCTGGAGCTCTGCAGGAGAAGCCAATTCTTGAGGCAGAATTTCTTCTTCCTCAGGAAAACCTCAATTCTGCTCTTAAATCCTTTCAAGTGACTGAAGTAGGCCCTCCAAGATTATCCAGGATAATCTCCTTTACTTTAAA
>NW_012147797.1:1788946-1789908 GCF_000956105.1 Propithecus coquereli | reverse complement strand
TTTTTAAATATTGTTTCAAGTTCAAACAAAAGAAAACAAAAACAAATATTTTCCATCCAAATATTATGACTAACCATCTTGGTTTTCCCAGGACTGAGAGATTTCTAGGGACACAGGACTTACCAAGGTTGTCCCGGGCAAAACAAGATGGTTGGTAACCCTACATCCAAACAAAACATATGTGTTTTCAGATTGTGCCCTTGAATTTAAGGCCATCCTAAATTCCCATGAGGTTAAGAGGTGACTGCGGAACCAAATAAAATTGAGCAGAGGTTATCAGCCTTGTTATCTTTTCTAGCCTATCTTGGGGACATGACATATTTGCATCACTAACATTCTTACTGAAACAATGATATCAATTAAGGTGGTCAAGGTATGAGGGTTTGGTAGGGAAAGATTCCCTAGTGGAATGTTAATCAGAAATGTCATGGAGGTGCAGTTGGGGAAAAACCTTCATTTGATTCTAATACATATTTCTCTTTCAGTGGGGTATACTACTGGAGCAGTATGCTATGGGTATGCACCTTTCCCATCTTAGAAAATCATTAAATTTATCATTAAAGAAAGTTAAGTCTAGCATGAGAAATTAAAGATGAGGGCAAAGAGGTCTACATGTAAAAACTCAGAAGGTGAGTGGAGATGACAGGGAATATGATCTAGTTGGATAATGTGTGTCTTCAACAATGTTTGCCTATATCAACTATGACAAGGATTCTCTTGATCGGTTATCAAAATATATTAGTGTATAGGCTGATAACACAGTATCGAGCTCAGTTTAAGAAAATGAATTTTAGAGGATACCAAAAAATATGTTTTGAATACAAGTTCCCCTGATGATATGAATATGTTCAACTTAAGGTTGATTTCCACTTAATAAATATTGAGGCATTTAAGCTGAATGTATTTTTCAAATAAAGTAGAAGGCTACCTTATTTCTGGAAGCAGATATACTACCAGCTATG
>NW_012147797.1:1787167-1788261 GCF_000956105.1 Propithecus coquereli | reverse complement strand
ATCCAGTTTGCTTTAGTAAAACTTGTCCAACTTTGACAACTGATGAAATGGTACTTCATTCTTATAATTAAGATCTGTTTATTGTTCCCAATTGTAATGCATAATTGATACAAATAATTGTCTGTATTGTATAATAACAATGAGTTTTATATCACCACAAACTAAAGATTTTCAATTTTAAAACTGTATTTTATTACTTGAAAAACTTTTCACTTCAGCCAATTAAAATGTTTAGATGAATACATCATTAATGACATTAGAAGTCAAATCTCATGGAATACTGTGTATTACAAAATAAATTCATCAGGATACAGATTAGATAATTAGTTAGTCCTAAATAATTCTTTATGTATATGAGGTTCTAATATGTGTTTGGCAATGCAGATGTGAAGAGATATAAGATATAAACTTTATCTCAATGCTTTTACAACTAGGATGGGGTAGATGGGAAAGTTTTTTAAAACAATTAACAAAATGATAACACATATTCCCATATCTATGTAAAGTTCCTAAGAATTCAGAAGACGAAAAAGCTCTATGTAGAGAGAAGTTGCTTTATGAAGAAGCAGGTGACTGAGTTTGTTTCAAGAATGGGTCCACTTAATATAACAAGAACACTTAAAATAGAGAAGTGAATGGGGCACAGTGGCTCATACCTGTAATCCCAGTGCTTTGGGACGCTGAAGCAGGATGATGGCTTGAGGCCAGGAGTTCAAGACCAGCCTAGGCAACACAGCAAGATTCTGTCTCTTCAGAAAAAAACAAAGAAACAAAAAACCTTAAATAAAATAATAATAATAATAATAAACTGAGGAAATGGTAAGAGCAAAAGGTAAAGGTGTGAAACCAATATATATGTTTAGCTGACAACAAATCTGGTTCCTTCTGAATTTTGATTCAATTAGAGACAGAGAGGCTTTGGAACCTGGAATGACAGAGTAAGATTAAACTTAATTTTATAAATAATAGCTATCCAAAAGTTATTCAGGGAAATGCTACAATTAAAGTATTCTTTAATTAATTACTCGAGTGAGGCAAAAGCAGTGTATGTAACCTAAACATTTGTACCTCTGTAATATGCTGAAATAAAATAA